>NC_044056.1:4091214-4151214 GCF_902167405.1 Gadus morhua | reverse complement strand
AAAGGTATCTGTTAATGTTCGAGTACTGTGGGGCTGCCCCCCGGGCCGGTTGTTTGTTACTGCTTCTCATCATGCTCAGGTCATCCATTGGGCCGCTACCGAACTCCTCTGCTGCCACCCTGTCACCCGTCTCGTTTCCCATAACCCGGCCACCTGGAGCAGAAGGCTGATTCAGGTAGACTATGCATGTAATCAGGGCTGGACTGGGACCAAAAAATGGCCCTGGCATTTTTGGCCATGGCAGCCCACTATGATTATTTATACGACATGCGGAGGCACACAACATACCAGAGGATATATCTGCATATTGTGCTGTTTCAACAATTAAAATAAAGCGCAGTAGCCTACATGGAAGAGAGTAACCATGTTAAAAAATTGATACGCTTTTTCCGGGGCTGTTCTAAAATGGGGGTTACGTTGCATCTCTCCCTCTGCATTGATTACCTCACTCCCTGTCCTTGTGTTTCCCGCATCTGCTATTGTCCTCACTCACCTTGATGGTTTTCACCTCACCCTCGTTAACATTCCTCTCCTACTTTATTAGTCAGCGTGTTTCTCTTCCTTTGTGCCAGTTCGTCTTCGGTCTTGAAAGAGTCCCAACATTTCCTGAGTGTTTATGATATAATTTATACCTTAAGTCTCTTCTCAAACAGAGTGAGCCATAAACACAGTTTTACAGAGCTTCTTACACTGTTGAACGCCCACTAGGAGAACTTCGTTAAAGTAGTGAATGTTCACATCGTCCTATTTGTGGCTCTCAAGCAAGGAGATGTGTTGTCAAATGAGGCAGCAAAAACTACAATGGCTGGTTAACCTATAATTGGTGGTGGTATTGACATCCTGCTCATCTAACTTACAATCAGCAGAGGTTGAGCCATCTTCCTAGTTTAGCTCCCGCCATACACGCTAGTCTCGATCAAAATGACCCTCTTAATCAGTACGGAGAGAGCTATTTGGATAGCGTTTTACCACACTTTCACTTCATTCATACAGCATATAGGCAAGATAATGGTCATAATTTCTTTATATGTATAGTATATAATAATCATATCCCGTAAGTAAATATCTCCCATAGTATTCGTTGTTAGTGAATTCAGAAACAGGCATGTAAGGAGCAGGTTGGGGCCTGATAGATTGGAGGTGGGCCTTCATGTAAATAAGACGCAGGATATAAGCCAGTTATTATATCCAGTCATAATGTTCAGGTAGTGGCTGGATAGCGTTCTTAAGAAGTCATGCAGGATAAAAACATGGGGATCAAACCTGCATATGATATTCTTGGGCAACCAGATATTTCCCCTGGCAGTGAATTCCTGGCAACCTGATAGGTCCTTATCTAAAGGTGTGTGAAAACATTAGTCACTGTTCTTTGTGTCATGATTTCCTACCTGGGAACAAAATTTCTCTGTTTTTTAAATATAAATAGAGGGTGAAGTTAATAATAAAAAACCAACTAGCATAAGATAATTATCGATTACAAACTGCGATTACAAATACTTTTATAGATCATCTGAGCATCTAACTGGTATATTTCTTTCCCTTCGATTTGATAGATTAACAAGAGGTCGGGCATTTATCCCTTACCCCAAAACAAGAAATATAGTATATATATATAACATTTAAATATTGTAAAAGTAATAGTGTTCTTGCATACACAATTCCTATATTCAAATCTCGTTTCAAAATAAATTCACTTGCATTGGCGACTGTTGGTGACATCATTCTGGTGGCAACCAATGATCCTCCCTGAAGAAATATTTATTTAATGTCAGAATAATAATTTTAATTTTTTTTAAATATTTTTTTTTTGCAGCCGAGGGGGGGGTTATTGTTTGCATGATTTTGTTCTCACTCTCTCCTTTCACTTCCCATTCCCCGTCTCCTTTTACCTTGTCGCTCCCCCAGTCTCACATACACTCTTCCCTCCCCCCTCTCACCCCCCACTCCCTCTCTGACACTCCATCTCTCTCGGACTCTTAATATAAAAGAAATCCGAAACTCCTCTGTGATCCTTCTAACGCTCTACTTCTTCTTCAGCACACTCATAAGAAAAAATCTGGCATTCATTTCCCCCACTGCTCGTCCGCAGAGGTCAGGGATCAACAAGGAAATTTCCACCTCACAAAGCTTTAGAAATGGGACCCAACCCAGATGACCCTGAGGGAGCACAGTATCAATACACTGTCTGACAAAAACTGATGGAGCTGGAATACAACCAACTGCTTCTACTAAAAGGACAGGTATATTATGTGTTAAGGGCTTTTGTTGGGCCCATCTGTCTGGCTGTCTGTGTGTTTTTTGTATATTGATGCGAGTGTGCCAGAGACTGCTTGGGTTCTAAGCACCAATAATGCAAAAAATGGGCTGGTGGACAAAACCATTAAGCTGTTTAAGGAAGTTTAGCTTAGTAAAAGTTTAATTAGGATATTTAATTAGTGAATTGACAAAACAAAAACCATCAAATACTTCCTGAGGGTTTAATAGCCATTATAGTGAAGTTATAATTCAAAGATAATAATCAAAGAATAATACGATTATCACGTTTCTTTCTTTTATATTCTTTTTTTTTTCTTTCAAGTCTTTATATTTTAGCAGTTGTGTTCATCTGGTTGATAAACAAAAACTCACAGTAAACTAATCACAGTTTTGAGAAGAGCAATGCTGATGAATACTATTGACAAGGTTAATACGTTAATGTTTTTTGTACTTAGAGCAAATGGTGTGTTGTGACTGAGGTCACCATAAATAATAACAGGTAGACAAGAGTTATGAATGATTGGCTGTTTGGTCAGCGGGTGCCTCCCGACGTTGGGAGTTAATCACTTAAAGGTGCACTGGGTCAGGTCTGAGAGGCCTCTCGACAACTGGCCTCTGTCAGTCACTCTAGAGAATAATTCCATTCCCTCCCCCTTATATGATTTGAGCCTCACCGTCTGACAAGAGGCAGCCTGACTGGGCTTTAGTTCGGTTTTATCTCCATTGTGAACACAAGATGACGCTCAACTGTGTTTCATCATTGGGGGATGAGTTAAAAACCTTGTAACTTTACCAACAGTTGACCAAGCCCTCAGAAACTGCTCCACCTGTGCTGCACTCAACTATTGTTGCAAGAACGTTGTTGCAAGAATCAAACACCGCAAAGGCCGTGTTTATCATTCACAGTCGCAAGGAACGGTTGACAGCGCTTCTGGCTCCTTAAAGGCCAAAATAACTGAGAGCCGCCATCGCAGCAAGATCAATTGGGGTTGACGCCCTGACACTTGCCCTGGTGGAAATGTGCATGCAAACAAACCGCATGACACCACATGAAATGCTAACAGGAAACATATGCCAGCCTCTGATCCAGAGCCAGCTCATCAGGATACTTCAAGCACCATCGATGCTGAGTGCAACACGGACACAGCCAACAGTGAAGGGCACTCACCAGAACAGTGGACACGGATCCCTCGTAAACCAAATACAGGCGACACAAGTAGTAACCCCCCCCCCCCCCCTCCCCGAAAAAAATCAGGAAACTGGACTGGCTCAATTGACAGGTTATGGGAGGGGGGTTAACTGTCACATTAGGCCACTATATTGTTCAGAATCATTATATTGCTGTTCTTATGACATTCGTTTTAATAATGAATTTTAAATGAATACCCTATTTAATAATACCATGTATAACTATTTCAAGAGTACAAACATTCATAAAAAAAAATAAATAAAAAAAAAAGTTTCTTTCGCGTGGTGCCCCCCCACTGGCTGGGAATGGTTGGGGCCCCTGGGCACAGTGCCGTGGCCACCCACCTTCCATGGACTGCGGTCGGGGTGATGGTGGGGCAGGGACAGCGCCGCAGCTGATGTGGGGGTGCATACCGCCACAACCTCACTGGCATATGTTAATTGATGGTATCTTGTATCTGTGATCGATTGCTTGATTGATTTGTATCGTGTTATTTATTCATACAGCAACATGATATCACGTTCACTGAACAAATATACTTATGTATCACAAATATTACTTATTGCCTTTACAGATCATAATGTGCACATCTTGAAGATGGAGGTTATCTATGCATTGTGCTTTTTTACAAATATTTTTGTAAAGTTGAATATGAAGAATGTGAAGTTTTCACGTCGGCTACTGTCTTGCTACATGGTACTTTTTTGTTTACATTAAATTATGTGAGACTTTCAGCTTCAAAGGGGGGGGCGAATGATGTTAATTAACTTAATCTATTACCTCATTAGACCCCAGAGTATTAAAGCTAACATCATTACCTCATTGGACGCGACACAGTATTAGAGCCCATCCCAGTTTCTGCTCACAGAGCGGTCCAAGCAACCTTAGACCATTAAACTGTGAATAAAACAGACCATGGTGACTTCTTTAGCATACCTTTCTCATCAATGCATATGTTAGATTTCCCTTTGTCCAACAGAAGCTTCATTAACCACCTACAGAGTGCATGTCTGTTGACCTGGTAGCTCTGAATAAACCATGTGTTTAACCTGTACCACTCCTAGCCATACGTAGCCCAGCTATCACGATACCAGAGGCCCAAACCATGTTTCATCACCTTTAACACTATCCAGTTCATACCTAGCCCCGAAACCACTATATCAGAGGTTTTAAGATAACACCATTTAACACCATCACTCCTCTCTCGCCTTCAGTTGGTCCAGAACTCTGCAGCAAGGCTGCTGACTGGATCCAGAAAGCGGGATCATATAACCCCCATCCTAGCATCCCTCCACTAGTTGCCCTAAATGGCCTGGCCCCGCCCTACATCACAGAGCTCATCCACCACCACTCAGCACCCAGGTCCCTTAGATTAGCTAGCTTGGGTCTCCTGCACGTTCCACGCACTAGGTTGAAACAGAGGGGTGACAGGGCTTTTGCCGTGGCTGCCCCCCGCCTTTGGAACGAGCTGCCGCCTGCAGTCAGAAACGCTCCTTCCATCACCATTTTCAAATCTAGGCTCAAAACACACCTTTTCTCCCTGGCCTTTCCTGCCCTTTTGTGATACGTATGTCATTTATTTTATATGTTTTCATCTATGTCTATGTATGTGGTATATGTTCTTTTATATGCCTCTTTGCACCATGTACGGCACTTTGGCCAGTGAAAATTGTTTTTAAATGTGCCTTATAAATACATTTTACTTACTTACTACTAAAAGGTGCTCTTTAAAAAAATATGATTTGAAGCCTCAAGAATTATAATGACAGTTCAGGATTACAGTGCAATTTGGGATATGAGAAGGTGTATGAGAAGGTAGAGGTTGACTTAAGCTTATCTTGCTCTGTACTGAATCCTCTGCTTGTCTCAAATCCAGGTTCTCTCTGAATCAAGACATCGCATGAGGCTAGCTGGAAAATACAGCATTTCATTCTTAACAGATGGTCTAGCTGTAATAATTTATCTCCATAAAATGTCTATCGCAATCGGTTGACGTTTCATATTTCAAATGTGATGCACCTTTTTCGAAGGAAATAAGCATGGTTCAGCCATACACATATAAAACATGTATGCATTACATACAAATCTTTACACCTTTCACTTCAACTGGCGTTCAATCTTTTCAAGATTCAAGATATTGTACAAGTATACGGCAGTGCAATTCATTTGTTCTGGCACCTCTACCCAGCAGCAGCAAACAAGTTATATCATCTATATAGCACAACATAATTTAAACAAATATGAATCTATATTCAAATAGAACAGCAGCAGTACTGATTATTATGATAACAAGAGCAAGGGTGCATTGTGCAATGGGTTAGGGGCAGGCAGACCACTAGAGTCTACTGATTATGAGCCTGGTTGCGCGACACTTCTTGCCAGACAGCAGCGGCTGAACAAATTTGTCGTTGGGGTGGGTGGGGTCCCTGATGATGCTTCAGGCTTTTTTGACACACCTTCGATTATAAATGTCTTGGATGGAGAGAAGCTCACATCCACTGATGCGCTGGGCTAACCACACCATCCTTTGCAATGCTTTGCCTTTGAGGGCAGTGCAGTACCCATGCTCTGAATAAACCATGTGTTTAACCTGTACCACTCCTAGCCATACGTAGCCCAGCTATCACGATACCAGAGGCCCAAACCATGTTTCATCACCTTTAACACTATCCAGTTCATACCTAGCCCCGAAACCACTATATCAGAGGTTTTAAGATAACACCATTTAACACCATCACTCCTCTCTCGCCTTCAGTTGGTCCAGAACTCTGCAGCAAGGCTGCTGACTGGATCCAGAAAGCGGGATCATATAACCCCCATCCTAGCATCCCTCCACTAGTTGCCCTAAATGGCCTGGCCCCGCCCTACATCACAGAGCTCATCCACCACCACTCAGCACCCAGGTCCCTTAGATTAGCTAGCTTGGGTCTCCTGCACGTTCCACGCACTAGGTTGAAACAGAGGGGTGACAGGGCTTTTGCCGTGGCTGCCCCCCGCCTTTGGAACGAGCTGCCGCCTGCAGTCAGAAACGCTCCTTCCATCACCATTTTCAAATCTAGGCTCAAAACACACCTTTTCTCCCTGGCCTTTCCTGCCCTTTTGTGATACGTATGTCATTTATTTTATATGTTTTCATCTATGTCTATGTATGTGGTATATGTTCTTTTATATGCCTCTTTGCACCATGTACGGCACTTTGGCCAGTGAAAATTGTTTTTAAATGTGCCTTATAAATACATTTTACTTACTTACTACTAAAAGGTGCTCTTTAAAAAAATATGATTTGAAGCCTCAAGAATTATAATGACAGTTCAGGATTACAGTGCAATTTGGGATATGAGAAGGTGTATGAGAAGGTAGAGGTTGACTTAAGCTTATCTTGCTCTGTACTGAATCCTCTGCTTGTCTCAAATCCAGGTTCTCTCTGAATCAAGACATCGCATGAGGCTAGCTGGAAAATACAGCATTTCATTCTTAACAGATGGTCTAGCTGTAATAATTTATCTCCATAAAATGTCTATCGCAATCGGTTGACGTTTCATATTTCAAATGTGATGCACCTTTTTCGAAGGAAATAAGCATGGTTCAGCCATACACATATAAAACATGTATGCATTACATACAAATCTTTACACCTTTCACTTCAACTGGCGTTCAATCTTTTCAAGATTCAAGATATTGTACAAGTATACGGCAGTGCAATTCATTTGTTCTGGCACCTCTACCCAGCAGCAGCAAACAAGTTATATCATCTATATAGCACAACATAATTTAAACAAATATGAATCTATATTCAAATAGAACAGCAGCAGTACTGATTATTATGATAACAAGAGCAAGGGTGCATTGTGCAATGGGTTAGGGGCAGGCAGACCACTAGAGTCTACTGATTATGAGCCTGGTTGCGCGACACTTCTTGCCAGACAGCAGCGGCTGAACAAATTTGTCGTTGGGGTGGGTGGGGTCCCTGATGATGCTTCAGGCTTTTTTGACACACCTTCGATTATAAATGTCTTGGATGGAGAGAAGCTCACATCCACTGATGCGCTGGGCTAACCACACCATCCTTTGCAATGCTTTGCCTTTGAGGGCAGTGCAGTACCCATGCCAGGCGACGATGAAACCTGTCAGAAGGCTCCCTGTAGGGCCTCTGTAGAAGGCTTGTAGGCTCTTGGACCCTCTGCCGAACTTCTTCTTAAGTCCTCGTCCCGTGAGGTGGAAGAGGCTTTGATGTGCTTTTTTTTTTACCTGAGCCGGTTTCTCTGGTTGTAAACCTCCTGCAGGCGTCTTGTTGAGGTCGTTGTCGTTGATCAGGTCCTGTCACTGTTGTTTCGTCATTAAACTTAAGAACCGAGTTGGAGCTGTGTGTTGCCAGGCAGTCGTTGCTGTCCAGGTTGACCAGAAAACGTTGACCAGTGAAGAAGTCTAGGATCCAGCTGCAGAGGCTGGGCTTGGTGTCAGGCCTGGAGGGGACTATGGGGTTGGATGCTGAATTGTTGTCAATGAACATGGAGTCTCACAGCGCCTTCATACATAATTGCATAACTGAAAGCAGCTTTTCCAAACTAGTTTCTTTTTCTCTCTTCTGTCATGGAAATTACAACATTTTAGGCCCATTCATGTCTGCTTATCTTCCAATCTAAATTAGTCAGAAGCCCCAACTTATATGGTTAATTCTAAGATGCTCAAATCTGATCAAGGCAGACATGCTCCCACGGTTTAAATGGCATGGCAAGAATGCTGACCTGTTGTTCAGGAACTCAACTAAGCCCTTATCCTTCCTGTTTGTCGCGCCCCCATGTTTTTAACATTTCCCCCTTCTCCCCTGGAGAAGGGACAACGGAATAAAAAAAATTATACTTTTGAGACAAAAAAAAACCTGCTATGGCTGAAACAGGAACTGCAGAACACAATCAATGTCATTATTTGAAACAACATTCTTGGCAAACATTGTTTCCGCATTGACCAACTTAATTTTACACCCCACACGTCCAGCTATCTAACAAAAAGTGTCATTTCTTTGATGCAGTGGCTACCATTTCCTCCAACGTTAGCATGGCTGTAACAGTCCTTTCTTCAAACCGGTCTGTGGCCTTTCTGTGTGGACTCAACAGATTCTTCCTGTGTTCTCCTGTGTTCCTACAAAAACATTCATGTCTGGGTGTTACTTAACTGCTTCTACCACACAAGTAGTTTGACCATAAACCCTACGCGTCACTCAAAAGTATTTCTTCGGCCAGATGTAGATCAGAGAGATCCACTCTAGCCTACCAGCTGACAGAGTCGACTTAGGATATGACCAGGAAGGGGATCTATTTATCAAACATGGACTCAGGGCTGAGATGTAATAGAAAGCCTCTTCCTGTACGCAGCCTCGTCAAACTGGAACAAGCTGCAAAAAATACTTTGAATCTCCTTTTTCTGACTTAAAAAAACAACTGAAACATTTGTCCCTCTAATCTTTCTTTAGTCTTTTACTTCTGCTTCAGTTCTTCATTTCTTCATTTATATTAGTTTGGAGTGTGGGTTGGGTTTCTGTGAAGCAGTGCAAACATGTCATTTTTCTAAAAAAGCATCAACATATGTGCGCATACATTTATTTGCTCAGTTTGTCTATTGGTTGCTCCTTCCCACAGAAAGAAGCTCCCAAGATGCCTTGCAGTCATAGACTGTTTGCTCTGGGCTTTCTGCCAAAAGTAGGGAAAGGCCATTTATTTTACGACTGAAACGCGATGCAGTGTATCTCTTCAGAACAAAATAATTTAACAAATAACACAACAAATTCGAATAGGGACATGATTCATAGTGACTTGTCGGTTGTTTGCTAAGGAGAAGCTCCCTTTTAGGAATCTGTCAGAAATCTTTCAATAAGAAGACCTTCAGGCAGCCATTCAATTGGCCAGCGATATGAATGTCTCTGCCAAGTCCCAGGCGAAATTATTTTTACACGTTCTTGTCTTTATCAGATTTTGAATCACGGGTGTTTTGTTCACATAGATGCCATGTGACCCTATTGGACCAGGTTATATTCATTTTGAGCACATTTAGTATCGTATTGACTCATTATTCTACTTATTCTACTACTTCTACAAACCGAATCCCTCTATTCTCTGCCAAACGTGACCAGATTCTACTCACTGAGCCAGTAAGTTTCTTATTTTAAAAGCAATAACAAGCAAGCTGATATGTGTTATCCGGCCAGGGATATGTATCAGTGATGTTGTACCACAGCCTTATTCACTGTACCCTACAGAGGTGTGCTGTAAATGTTACAATATTAAATTATATATGTAATATTCCATTATTTTTATTCTGTTTAAACACAAATTTCCCTCCATCATCATGTGCACCAGGCATACAGACAGAGAGGTAAATCAAATAGCTCTGAGAACTCATGGAGACATTGATGGACTAGTCCAGTGGTTGAAATGGGTCCAGTGGGTAACAGCAGGAGATCACGTTGAACATGGGAGGACTCAATCATGGGCACAAATCCTGGGGGGCACTGAGGGAACATGTCCCCTCCTACTTCTGAAAAACATAAAGTCCCCCCCCCCACCCCCACAGAATAAATGAATGGTGCCGCATTTGTGGATGTGTGGCTCTGTAAAATTGGTAAATAAGTATAGTGAAAAGGGCTTCATTAAAATATATATATTTTAAGCTACTAGTAATAGTCTGTTAGTATACTGCAGATAGTTTGATATACGTTGGTGATATTCTTGATATCCCCTCCAGTAAATACTGTGAGTTGTAATAAGATCTGCGCCCTTGGCCTCAATAATTATTTTATTTTTTATTGTTTATGATGCCTACATGCCATGTCTGTTTAAAGGGGGATAACTGTATGGATCAGCAGCACACACAGAGACAATTTAACCAACTAAATTTTTAGACATGGTAATGACAATGGAGGGAGGCAGGTACGTGAAAAAATGAGACATATTTATAAAGGACATTTAATCAGGGTAATCAGGCCCAACCCAAATGAGAAAAATAACAATCAAACTGCAAGATACATAGAAGATAGAAGGCTCAGCTGTTTATTCATATACAGTAATCAAAGACACAACATTTACAATCAGTTCAAAGTGGAGTCTTTGTTGACAGGCCTTCATAGAGAGAGCGCTTCGACATCTCCATTAGTGGTTTTAGTTTTTGCTACCTGTCCTCTCTTTGGATTATTCCATTTTAGACTGTTTCTTGTTCATTCGCTAATTAGCGATACATGGGCTTCTCAATAAGAGCTTGGAAAGAGCCACATAGCAGTGTGGAACATGCATTCATTAACTATTCATGTTAATATATCACAGATGAAATTAATTCAAGTAGTTCCTGACTCTGGCTCTGGCTTCCTGGCACTGGGTCGGAAAATAACCTCTGATCTTTCAGAGCTTTTGGAAAAATTATTGCTTAGCACAATCTATTTCCTATTCATTTTGTGGGTACAAATGCCATAATGGTTTTTAGTTTTTTAAAGAAATATTTACAAACTGATGGAATTTATATGCTTGAAGAAGCTCTCATGGAAATAACTCCCTATCCAGCAAAATATGTGGATTAAAGAGCAACAGTAAACTCAACCTCTTTGGGTGATTTGCTGCCACCTAAAGGTTAAAAAATGCCATGTATCGTACACTGTAAACATACTTTTATATATATATGTATATTAGTGGTGGGTCGTTATCGGCGTTAACGGCTGCGTTAACGCAAAACGTTTAGCGCGCGATAAAAAAAATATCGCAGTTAATCTATTTTCAAACACTTCCTTGTTCGGACCCATCACGTGACTGAACTAACCAATCAGAAGCTAGAATTTAGACTGAGGTAAACGTGAGGGAATCAGAGAGGCAGATTCAACAGAATATCCTGACTGTGTTAAATATGTAAACATGTAAATATGTAATAATTGTGTAACATAAATATGTAAATGATTAACTGACTAAAAATTGTAAGTACATTTCTAGCAAATTGACTCCAATATAAATTATATTAATTTATTCTACAACTTTCAAATATTTAACTTCTCAACCTTACATTATTATGGATTATTACATGGCTCTTCTCAATGCTGTAGACTGCTCCATTCACTTGCATGGGCCTTCCCAACGTTCAGCTGTCAATTATTTTTGTTTATGCTCCGTTCACTTGCATGGGCACTTCACAACTTCCGGCGGTGAATTATATTTGATAAATCACCATTGCCCAGTATAATTGACCGCCGTCAAGGTAAGCAAACAGATTTTTTGCCGTTTGCCATTTTAATTGGAATTAATCTAGATTAAAAAAAATAATCTATGCCCACCACTAATATATATATATATATATATATATATATATATATATATATATATATCGTAATAAGAATGCAATAAGAATACAGAATGTATGTTTTTTTCACTTGTACTGGTTTCATGGTATATTTATATATTAGTTATTTTAAGGTCTGCAAACAAGCAACAACAAGCTTCAAGTGTAAAACTGGGTAAATTAAAATAAATACATAAAGATGCAAATATTTGAAATGCACATTTTAAGTTAATGAAACACCAACTATAAAATGTATGTATTATTATTATTATTATTATTATTATTAGATTATTATTATCTATAACATTGGTCATTTGCTTGACATATGCCCATGTATGGACATTACAGCAGACTGTAGCCGTAGCAACACAAATAGGACAACATAAATAGCTTTAACTTTAGTTTTCCATTGAGAAAATTTCAAAAAGATATGAGTAGAATCCTGTTCAGAATTGTCCGCTTGACAAATTATTCTGAATTTGTACCTCAAATTAAAACACATCTTTTACAGATTTAGATATGTTCTGCTTTCTGTGATTAAATATCAAAATTGGATTTAATGATTAATTGACTTATAATATATATTCAAAAACTTGTCAAAAGTATTTGTATTTCAGGACTGCGGTAATTTATATAGTTTGTAAATGAATCAGTTTTCTCCCTTGAGGATTGTCTGAAAGCATTAGAGGAGAAAGATATTTAATTAATTCTTGTTATTGCAGGAATTAAAGAATATTCTGTAGTAGACACCTTTTCTTTTGGTCTTTTGGTTTGCACTGAGCTTTGCTCCAAGGCCATACATCACTTTTGATAGAAGTTTACAAATGCTTACTTCAGAATTATTTACTTGCTTAAAGGCATTATAAAGTCCTTGAATGTGTTGTTATTTTAGTCTGTATCAAGTTTCAAAGGTAAGGTGTTAGAGGAGAACTTTGACATTTTTCAACCTGACACCCAACCAAATATTCCCCTCATGTTCGGTTTAAGGGACCAACGTGGCAACAATTTTGGAAATTGGTCCAGGATTAAGCGAGAACGCTGTAGTTTGTTTTAACCACAGACCGGCTCAGATTTAATTTATCATGAAAGGGAAATTATCTAAGCTTTCTGAAGTCAAACAAAACCATCCCTCTGCTCTCTATCTCTCAATTACATTTTCTCTTCCTACAACATCTCAACGCCCATGAGAATGATTGGTAAATAAGGTCCAGCTTCAGGTTGACCGATCCTTTGAAATGTAGACATTTTAATTTATTTCCAAAGCTTTACCTGTAACATAGGCTTGAATTTCAACCATATAACGGACACAATTCCTTAAAATGTCATAATTCAGAACACACTATCCCATCTGCCCCCTTCTTTATATAGTGTGCTACCAAAAGCCATGGAACCAGCTGAATCCCAGAATGAAGGTTGTTTTTCAGCACCACTTTGGCTAGGCTCACTTTGAGGTTTTCCTCCTGGGCTCTCTGTAGGAGGGGAGGAACGGCAGGTACTGGAAGCATTTGAAGCGCTGGAAGATGGCGTTGCAGTAGGGGATGTCGTAACAGGACTGGTTAACCGCATGGCCCTGTCCGTTCTCCTGGACCTTCTTACGCCAGCTCTTTATTCCCCGCTCTTTCTCACTCCCTTTGACCGGGAAACAACCAGCAAGAACAGTTTAGGCGGATATATCATATGTCCCATATAACAGCTTTGTTTCAGTTTGGTATTTATTTTGTTTATTTTATTTTCAGGATTTAAACTTGCATGGTATAACTTGAGTGTCTCTATCTATTCTAACTCTATGGCTTAATAAACCCTCAGGATTTATCAGCGGGAAATAATATATAAATATATATAATATAAATAATGGTACCCACTTTAAGCGCTCTCATGCATTAGGTTGTGTGGAGGAAATGATTTCGATTGGATGAGATACAACATGCCTTCACCTTATCAAGCCGTTTGAAAACATTAACACAATACACGGTGTGGGTGCTGCTTGTGTTGTGTGTACCTGGAATGGTGTTGTCCAAAACGAATCCGAGGAAACCTCCAATGAACATGTGGGTGGTAAAAAGCACCAAAATAACTTGGTCCAGCTCTTTCACTCCTTGAAGAAAGAGAGAAGATACATCAATAACAACAATACTTTTTTCACCAGAAGTAACAAAGTGTCCAGCATTAAAACATATTCAAAGGATGGCGATAAAATCTAACGGGGTGAGAAGGTAACATTGATAAGATCTTCTGGAACAAGAGAGAACACAATCTTCCAGCCTCAACCATTGGTATGGACCGGCAGATCTGCCAGGGGATACTAAGGCCCAATCCCATTTCTACCCCTTACCCTTTCCCCTTACCTCTCCCCCTTGTTAGGGGTAAGGGTTAGAAATGGGATTGGGCCTTAGGCCCAATCCCATTTCTACCCCTAACGCCTTCCCCTTACCCCTTCCCCTTACCCCTTCAAAACAAGGGGGAGGGGTAAGGGGAAGGGGGAAGGGGTAGAAATGGGATTGGGCCTAAATACCTAAACCCTAGCTTGAGCACCTGGCTCAAAAATACAAAAGGTCTGGGTGGTAGGGAAGGGGTGTTCCTTCTAGTCTGGATGGTTCTCCCCCAGCTGTTCTCATCCTTCTCCGCTACATGGCGTTACATTATGCTGAGTCCATCATAAACGATAAACCAAACAAAATACTGCCCTCTGAGACTGCCAAACTTTAAGACCACCGTGATATCTCCTATGAATGGAGAAATACTGCTACTACTCCGGTGATCAGATTAATATAAACAATGCTACATGGTACATTATGTTATAATAAGGCTAACCCTACTTGTAAACTTGTAAACTTGTATTATATTTCAATAGAAAATGCTACTATGCATAGAATAACAAATTTTTTCAGGTTTTGTTAATGTCCCCCCTATGTATCTTGCTCAGTGGTCTGAACCGTTGCACATTAATACTATTAATGGATGTGTGTCTGTTACAGCAGATCATTCAATATGCATTGATGATACTATCGATGTACCCTTCAGAAAATACTTGTTGTAATTAGACCTGTGCCCTTGATAGTCACAATAAAAAAATACATAAAACATTCACTTGTAAAATATGACTTTTTAGTGTGATTTTGGATTCTTTGACAGAGCAAACATGAAAAAGGTACGCCTAAAATACTATCAATATATAACTTCTCACTAGAGGAGAACTGACCCTGGATCACTGTTTAATCCCATTCAGAGACTGCTATAAACCCCTCCCCAGTCCTGCTTTGGAAAGGCTGACCTTTGATCCTACTGTTTCCCTTCATAAAGGCAGAAATGGAAACAGGTACACAGATTCAAGAGACATTTAGGAATGGAACAAAGAGTCAATCGAGTCAACAGAGATGTTTGAGGATGCAGCTGGTCTGGGATAGGCTATATACTGTAAGTAAGTGCATTGACAATGCGGTTCCAAAAGCCAAAGTCTGCAACTACCCCAACCACAAACCCAGGATCACTCGGCAGATTACCGCTAAACTCAAACCACGGACCGACGCCTTCAACTCAGGGGACCCTGACGCTTTTGAAGAAGCCAGATATGAGGAGTCCAACAACCACAGCTCTGATCCAAGAGAAACACATCTGTCCAACCTTTCTGAAACCATGGACCATTTTCAGTTTGCATATAGACCAACAGGGCTGTAGATCAAGCCATCTTCTGGGCGACTCGTTCTTTGCTCAACCAACTGGCCATGTGAGAATGCTCTTCACCGATTAAAGCTCATCCTTCGACTCCATCATTCCCTCACACCTTGTCTTTAAGGCAGTTGATCTTGGTCTCGAGTCCGCCATCTGCAGCTGTATATAAGACTTCCTAATGGGCAGGCCCCAGGCATTGAGAAGTGGTAGCCACACCTCCTCCTCGCTGTTCTTCCCCTGAGCTCCCATGTTCATTGTTCACTTATGACTGTGCCACCAGGCACAAGTCCAATGTCATCATTGAACTTAACGTTGACACCATCCTGGGCCTCATTACTGACAACAACTTGACGGCCCATAGAGAGGAAGTTAGGACATAAACCTCACTCTCAAGAGATGATTGTGGACTACCGATGACAGCAGGGGTGTGGACACATCCCCATCCACATTAGTGATGTTTGGGTTGAAAGGGTCAGTAGTCTAAAGTACCTGTGCGTGCACATCATTGAAGACTTCTATTGGATATTACAGATTCCGCAGTGAAAAAACCTTGCCCTGTTTTCTTATGAAGACTGGGAAATTTCAGCATGAAATCCTGCATCTTCACATTCGTGAGCATGGCTGACGTGCTACATCAATATCTGGTACGAAACTGTTCCGCCCACAGCTGAAAATAAGTACAGAGGGTGGTGGAAGCGGCAAAGCATTCACTGGCAACAGACATCCGGCAATTCAGTAAAATGTTTAGTAGTGTTGGAAGAAAGTGGGGGCTTTCCATTGATGATGCACTGGAGGAGTATGACGAGAAAGAGGGCCTTGAGCTGGACAGATTACAGTGAGCAGCAGCGGGTCGAGTCAATAGGATTGAGTGGTAAGCTGCCGTTGACCTTTGGGCGCCAGACAAGTCCTCCTGAAGACAGACCTGAACTTTAGATTACAGGCCATTCTCGGTTGGCGGGCGCATCATATGACTCCCAGGATCAAAGTCTGATGTCTGTGGGAGATTGGGGACTGTGGGAGCACATTGTAAGGAGTGGGTGATTGTAAGCTGAGACTTATTATTAGTCAAAACCATTAATTGGCTTATCTGTTTCCAGAAAGTAAGTACAGACGTCGCAAAAGTAGAGATTTATGGGATATAGGGTTATTTGTTGGATTAGACATTTATATAGGCCTGTCTGCATGTGTGTATTTGCGTGTGTGCGAGTGTGCTGTGCTTGCACAGATCTGAGCCTCTGGTGTTTTGCTGTGCATGCGTGTGTGTAGGAGCGTCAGTGCAGGAATGTCGGTTAATTACTGTGTTCTCTTATAAAACCGGATAGTCCAGACAAGGCTTGGGCGATATCAATTGTTTTAATACGGTAAAACCTCTCCCCACAACATCACGGCTTACGGTTCAACCTTAAAAAAAAGAAATCGTATAATTAAGCCAAAGTGCCCTGTGCTGCTGTGCTTTCTTCTGCCACAGGGTGGAAGCATTATTTCCCCATTCATGTTTCCTACTTAACAAATCAATTATAAGGCTACTAAGCATGTAAGAGTAATAGACTAGTAATTGTGTCATTCATAAGCTTGCTTTTTGTAACTTTGCGATATCTAGCTAGGCTAGGACTAACGTAACATCCCCAGACAAATGTAGCATATGCGTATTAGTCTGGAACCTCTGTTTATTTTCAATTTTCCGTTTTTTAAGATCAGCCCAAAGATCCTCTGGACGCAATACGACGGGCATACAACTCATTTGAGTAACGGAAAATGTGAACTAGCACTGAGTGAGCGACAAAAAGGGACAAAAGCATTAAGTGCATTTGTTAGTTCTTCTTTTAAAATAGATCTGTTTATTTTTTTGATTCTACACAATGAGAAGCCTCAACGTCTGCTGAGGTGCTCCGAGGCAGTTGGAGGTTTTGGACCTCAGTCAGTATCTACAGACAGACTGCATGACTTGAGGCCCTTCAGGTAGAGGACTCTCACCTGTGTCGATGACACCAGGGTTGGAGTTGAACCACGTCGGTAGGACCAGGCCACTGAACGTGGAAAAGCCCAGAATGAGGAGGTTCCTGGAGGAGTTCAGGTCCACGTACTGCATGAGGCAGAGACAGGCATTATAATATGAATGTAAATAATAATGACAATAATATTTATCTTGATAATATATACATAAATATAAAAATGTATATTTGATATATAATGCCAAATGATGTATTGAACCCCACCACATCATACTACTAATAGACAGAAGAAGTGAAAGTGATAGTAGATATTTCTTGGAAGAAAAAGAAGGGAGGAAGAGAGCATGAGGGAGGGGATGCAAGAGGGCAGTGAAAGAGGGAACATTTGGGAAAGAATGCAAACAAAAAACGTGATTCTAGCGACCAAAATGTATGAATACACATTAAGGAGACGAGAGGTTAACAGAGTAACAGGAAGAGCAGAGAATATCAAAATCAACCAAACTTATTGACCTCAGAAAAAACCTTATTTGGTTTGTTTAACTCCACTGTAAGCCTCTTTCCCCCAACCTGGTTTCTGTTGCGATAGACTGCCTCATTCCCCAGGTTAAACATCATGTAGGGATCCACACGTACCATAGGTTACCATTCAAATATGTTCCAACTCTAATGTTTGCATTTTTCGAGTATCGATGCTGTTATATATCTTGGACTGGATGTGGTTCGAACAAGGTGTTAATGGTTCTGTTCTCACACTCTCATGAGCTGAAATGAAATTATAATGGCTCAGATTTTATCGTCTTAAACTAGCAAGGTATTGTTTCTTAAATATTAGATCTTCTCTTCACTGTTTGGATACAGACAATACTATTGTGACTGGAGAAGTCCAAACAATGTCTGAACGCAGTTCAAGCAGCGAGAAACATTTAATGTAAACAGCACTGAAGACTAGAGATCGCCACAACCTGCTGCTTTGAACACATGGAAATATCTTACAGAAGACAAAAGACCTTCATTTTATGAAGCCTGCAGCGTCTATGTTTACATTTGACTTGGCACATGGCGTGGGTCTGTGAGCATCCAAAGTACAGTTGATTCGTTCGACACCGGAGAAGCAGAGGCAACCAAACTATTCCACGGAGGAAGCCTAGCAGTTGGTAGTGGCCACTGGGAAGGCTGGTAGCCTGATCCATCCATCAAACGTCTGGATTGACACTCCCACTTGTGATGTCACTATGTCCCAGCGCAGGGCAGAATTTGAAAGGGCTTTTACTGGCTAATCACCTTAAAAATGTAGCAAGACTTAGAGGGCTCATGTCCACCGAAGACTTGCAAAAACTTGTACATGCCTTTATCACTAGTAAGCTTGATTACTGCAATGGTCTCCTTACAGGTCTCCCAAAACAAACTCTGAGGAAGCTTCAGCTTGTTCGGAATGCTGCTGCTAGAGTTCTAACAAAGACCAAAAAATTTGATCATATTACACCAATTCTGAAATCGTTACATTGGCTTCCTGTAAGTCAGAGAATTGATTTTAAAATCATGTTGCTTACCTATAAATCCCGACATGGTTTAGGCCCAAAATATTTAACTGATATGCTTCCACTACATCAGCCTTTTAGACCACTAAGAAGCTCTGAGACCAATCGGTTAATTATCCCCAGAGTAAACACAAAACATGGGAAAGCAGGATTTAGTTACTACGCAACAAATAGCTGGAATAAACTCCCAGAGGATTTGAGACTTGCCCCAACTCTGAGCACCTGGAGCACCAAGACTGAAGACTTTTATGTTTGCTATAGCATTCTGCTAAATAACTTTGCCTTTATTTTCTATTTTAATACTAAAATGCCTTTTTAACTTTCTATTTTTTTTGCATGTGTTTTTCTTTTACTTACCTATTATCTTATTTTATTGTATGACAATGTTTATATGTGAAGCACTTTGAGTCTGCCTTGTGTATGAAAAGTGCTATATAAATAAAGTTGCCTTGCCTTGCCTTGCCTAATCACACTCACACCTGATGGTAATATAGGGGCCCTTTATATATCTACCTGAAGGTTGGATATTCCCACAGCTGCAATCATTCCAAACATCACCAGGAACATCCCTCCAATAACAGGCTCTGGAATGGTGATGAAGACTGCTCCGAATTTTCCGAAGATTCCCAGAAGAATCATCAGGATTCCCGTGGTCTGAAGAACGAGTCGACTGCCAACCTGAGACAGAACAGGACAGCGGGAGGGGTCAGGGGTCGGGCAGGGCCTCTGTTGTGGAATCCCCTCAACCTCAAGTTCAAAGGGTTTGTTGTTCTTCTGCTCTTTGTGGTTCCGCATGGTTCCCGATATAAAATCACTAATATTATGAATACACTCCTGTTTTTGCTCACTATTTTGGTGTATGAAATAATTAATGTTGTTTATTTGTACAGATCTATTATAATTATTCTTATTATTTAACTAAAAACATATTTTAATATTTTTACGACCATTGTCATTGTACTGCCGTTGTTATTGGCACCTTCGTACTGTTTGGAATGAGAACATTTGACAGAACTTTTAAAGAGTGGAAACCACATACAGTATGTTTTTTTCCCTGGTTTATCAATAAAATGTCACATATGTTGTTGAATGTATGTAAAAACAGGCCATATCTTATAGGCAAGCATTAAGGGTTCAAAATACATAGACAGCAATTGTAGAAAATTCACATTTCCAATCCACATCTGGATGTACTAGAATTGAATGCGGACGACAGCTATTGCGCAGCAAAACTTTGGCAGGCCCCG
The DNA here is from genome assembly GCF_902167405.1 of Gadus morhua. Classification (NCBI taxonomy): domain Eukaryota; kingdom Metazoa; phylum Chordata; class Actinopteri; order Gadiformes; family Gadidae; genus Gadus; species Gadus morhua. The sequence goes on along the minus strand of NC_044056.1, from coordinate 4,131,050 downwards.
TGAATCCATCTGTTTGAGTCGAGTGAAATCAAACACTGTGCGATCAACCGCACAGCTTCAGCCAGCCCATCTTCCAGCCACAAACTCTCTTTGTGGCTAAGTGATACATACTTGTATTTTCCCTCTGAAATGACAGGTCAATGCCTTTGTATTCAACATGTTCAAACTCACTTATTTATTCAGCGTTTCGTTATTTCGCTCATGATGCTAAATGTGTGTTGTCCGAGTGTGTTTCCTGCCCTGCTTCTTCTTATTTTGTAACCTGATTTTATCTTGTTTTATACTTCTTCTTGGCCAAGTCGCTCTTTGCAGAAGAGGTTATGAACCACATAACCTTACCTGGTTAAATAAGGTTAAACATAAAAATTGTTCGTCGGGAAAGAACCCTGTTCTAGAGACATTTCCAAAGGGCAATCGACCCTGCTGAAATGCCTGTATGTTAGAAGGTGCCTGTATGTTAGAAGATGCTTCTTCTTTTTCTTCTTCTTATGCCTTGACACCCCTCGGGGGGATATAGGCCGTCGAAAAAGGATCTCCAGAGAACTCAACCAAAGAAAATGGTGCTTCTGCCCGACCGAAAGCCCACCTTGGTGATCCCCAGCGCGGCGATGTTCTGGCTGTACGACGTGGTGCCGTTCCCCGTGCCCCACAGCCCGGCCAGGATGCAGCCCAGGCCCTCCACCGCGATGCCCCGGTTGATGGCGTGCGTGGGTGGGGGCGGGGCCCCGGAGAGGCGGGCGCAGGCGTAGTAGTCGCCGATGGACTCCATGGTGGAGGCCAGCACGCCAGCTGTCATCCCCAGCACGGACGACACGCTGACGGTGGGGACCCCCCACTGACCTGGGGGAGGGGGCACCCCATGGTCGTTAACGGGAACACACACACACACACACACACACACACACGCACACACACACACACACACACACACGTACACACACAAGTACACACACACACATAAACGCACACGCACACACAAACACACACATAGGCATGCGCAACGCCTCAGACATGCACTCACTCAAAGATTGAACGGGCTGTTGTGCATGCCTAAACATATTATCCTAAAGGAACAGCTGCAGTACATGGCGAACCAGCAAACAACACAAACACACATACACATACACACACACAGGCGTACAAACGCACGCAAACAGCACACACACAGCTCCAGAAACTCTTAGGGTTTGATTCTACAACCTTTATATACTGTGCACTCAGAGTAGACATATCCCTAATGCATATCATAAAAACGTCTGTCAGCACCCGCAAAGTTTGCTCACTCCAGGAGTACCAAACCTTCAGAAAAAATAAACATCTTTGTACTTCAAAGGGACAACTGACATCCAGGGGAAAGCTCATTATTATCATTGCAGTTTCATATTTATTTCATATTCCCTCTGGCAGATGCCTCAGATGGACCTGACAATAGACCATTGCAGTTTTCTGCAACCTCGAAAGTTAGATCCGTTCCCATCAGCCTCCCTCCTGCTCTCTCTCTCTCTCTCTCTCTCTCTCTCTCTCTCTCTCTCTCTCTCTCTCTCTCTCTCTCTCTCTCTCTCTCTCTCTCTCTCTCTCTCTCTCTCTCTCTCTCTCTCTCTCTCTCTCTCTCTCTCTCTCTCTCTCTCTCTCTCTCTCTTCATCTATCTCTGTCTCCTGCTGTCTCTCACCCTCCCCTGCTGGTTTTCTCTCTCTCTTGCTATGTCTCTCTTGAGCTCTCTCGCTCTCGCTCCTCCTCTGGCATTCTGACAGGATGGGAGTGGAGGAGAAAGGTGCTGATGGACTGGCATGGGAGATCCTCAATTCTTGGAACAGTCACAAAAGTTTTGACAGCTGTGTCTTCAGCAGGTAATGTAGCAATGTGTAATGTAGCAATAAGCAGAGCAACGAGAGAGAGAGAGAGAGAGAGAGAGAGAGAGAGAGAGAGAGAGAGGGGGAGAGAGAGGGGGAGGGGGAGGGAGAGGGAGAGGGAGAGGGAGAGAGAGATGCTCAGCTGTGAAGTGCATAACCAATGGAATGGGAACTATAATGATAAAGTGTGCACAGGAGAAATAGCCAAGAGCCAAGTGGACAGTATCAAATTTGTTCTCTTTCCCTGTTAAAGAAAGATTGTGTAAGGAGGATTCCTTGATCAGGCTTGGTTCTCTAACCTGGGTATCGAGCTTTTGTTCTGGGTCCAGGCCCGTTGTGGGTTCATAACCCGGGTATCGAGCTTTGGTTCTGGGACAAGGACCCTCCTGGGTACTCTAACCTTGGTATGGGGCTTTGGTTCTGGGACTAGGCCCGTTGTGGGTTCTCTAACCTGGATATTGAGCTTTGGTTCTGGGACCAGGACCGTTGTGGGTTCTCTAACCTGGGTAAGGAACACGGAACCACGGAGCACTGCTCACGGCGTCCAGGTTGATGTCGGTCCGGGCAGAGTATCCGTACTGGTCCGACTTGGAGGGCAGAACCTCGAAGACGGTCAATAGGTAGCAGACCAACCAGCCACCACACATCCCGAACAACGCCTGTGACAGGGGGGCAGGGAGGGGGGAGGAGACAAGAGAGACTGTTTTGATAGGCTGCTTTTATCGCTGCTGCGGTCAAGTAAACGTTTGATTTGTCTGCGTTTTCTTAACCTTAAAGTCACGGGAACCTTCTAACCAAACACGGTCAAATTTCAAGCACAACACAATGTTCATCTCATCATGTTTCAGAAAGGCAGGACTGTTTTCATTGAGCGATACCCCGTGCGTTTTGCGATTAATGTTTAGGCTCAGTGGAGACGGTGGCGGAATTTGATCATTTGATTGTTTTCAAGCGTAAGAAGTGTTATGTTCGACTAAAAGGAATGACGTTTTTAAACAGGGGAAAATCTCAATAAGTCGGACATAAATAATACTACCAAACAGTTCAAAGAAACAAACAACAAAACATTAGCAACAACATACTTTACCGTCACACATACTGTAAGTCCAAAAAACGACGCATGTCGAAGGCCAGTTGACCGCAGTGGCCTACCGGTGCATATTCAGATATGTATAAAGTTGCCTGAACATGCAAGGGTCTACATGTAGAAACAATTACCTTCCAATGAATCCTGACCTTGACTTTGGGTGTCCAGGGCGCTCCCAAAGGCCCCCACCCACTGCCTAAGCCTTTCAGTCGGGATGCTGTGATCTACAGTGTCAAAAGCTTGACAAGATCCAGCCAGCACCAAAACCAGAGCATTCACCGCCATAAGGTCTTTGTAATAGAGAAGGTGAACATGGATGCCATTCCACGTTTACACCAGAAACAGTGTAATTAAACCAGGGGAAAGACTCCACAGAAGGAACGACTTGGTGCCACGAGGCGGAGCTGTGTGTTTTTCAGGAGATCCAGACCAGTGATAGCAGTGTCAGAAGACCACACGCTTAAGGTCCAAAGTTGCTGAGGCGATTCAAGATGCGCAGCAATTTACCTGTTTACTGGGAAGAAAATCTAAAATAAAACACAGGTTAAATGAACCACATTGATGGTCAGTAACCTGAAGCTCCACACAGAAAAATTGAATTAATGTTCAAACCAAGTGTGAAAATACGGTTCAAAGTATAAGAAGTATAAGTACCCTGATGTGTGTGGGACCAGAAACGTGTTTAGAAGCAATGACACTTGTCTAAACACGGGTGATTCTGCTTCTGTGTTTAGAAGCAAATTATGTTTCTTGCAGCAAAGCAGGAAGAAACATCATTGAGATGAACATAATAATCACCCACCATAAGAACTCTGTCGGACCTAATGATTGAGGATAAAAAAAATCGTATTGAACACGATGTGTAATTTCCTTCTATGACCCTTACGACTGCTCAGATCACTTTCACGGTTGCACAGAAATGTTGCTATGCTAAAATCAATCCCTTTAAAAACAATACATTACAGGTAATAATTAAAGAAATAGATAGGCTGATAGAAAGAACATCCGAAATACCACCCTTTTTACATTGCATTACCTTTCGTAATATGCAGGCACTTTTATCTCTAGCAACACTAAGTAAGCATTATCAAATAATACCTCAACAAATCCTAATTTGTAATACTTACAAATTAACAAGTGTAAGTATTGTATGTATTTCTAGCCAATAAAAACAACGTAAACGTGGTAATGTGCAGTTGTTGGGTCATCAGCCCTCCTATAATAAGGGATCTCATTATTTGGCAAGTGATGAAAGAGGGACCCAGGGCAATTTGGCCCCTGGGTACGGCATGTTGGGTCCATGCTATATTATTTTAGCAATATGCGGCTCAGTGGGGATGACTGGACTTTGTTCTAAGTAGAATATAAACCTGTCCTTGAATTAACCTTAGTCCTTGGGGCCCGTGCAATGTTATTTTCGCAATAAAGCGGCCCCGTGTAGATGACTGGAGTGTGTTTTAAGAAGAAACAAAACCCTCACATGCAATAATAGATGCATACTGTGGCTGAGCAAAGAGTGCCGTCTCCCCCTTTACACACAACTGTTACTAGGGCCAGCAGAAGAGAGGAAAGAACAAGGACAGCAACATTGCTTACGCACAAATTAACCTATAACATCAATGGAAAAAGTGAAAAAATGGAGAACACAAAGGAAACCCTATGTTTTTTATGATAACATGCCATAATACTATATTTTGTCAATTTCAAGAATAAAATCTGACAATGTGCAGTACTCTCATGTACCACCAGGGGAAGGTGCACCTTTTGTACACATTACACTGACGTTTAAATTCTTCATTTGTTTAGGTTCCAAGGGTGGGTTCTTTAATGTTCATTCTCATCCATCCACACTCCGATTCTGATTGTTTGAACAACTTCGATACAGCTCTGTACCTCCACTGTTTGAGGTGAAATACCAAGAGGCCTTCTGTCAAAACACTTGGACAAACTGTATTGACCTAGTGACAGCCAGTGCTTCTAAGGTATATTTCAAGCAGACTCAAACAAGATTATGTGTTTATATAGCCATTGATGATGAATTATAAAGTTCCTCCACTGTACATATACTATACTCTCACACTATGGGGTATTGTCATGGTCCTGTCCTGATTTCCCCGTTCACCTGCCTGCCAAGCTGATCTCACCTATTTAGCTCAACCACCTTCACCTGTTCTCCCTCTATATAAATCCTCTCTCTCCACTCAGTTTCTGCCAGATCGTCTCTCGATAATCACAGAGCTTTCCTGCGACTCCAGAAACGTTTCTCCAACGCTGATCCTGCCTGTCACCGAACCCTCGCCTGTCTGATCACCCGCCTGTTGTCGAGTCCCCGCCGGCCCGTCTGCTCCCCTGTTTCCGGCTCCTCGCCTGCCTGCCTGCCCTCCTGATATCGACCCCTCGCCTGCCCGACTACCCGCCCGCCGACGGTACCCCCCAGTCTGCCTGATTGCCTGCTGGTTCCCGAACTCTTGCCTGTCCCCGTTTACTCTGCCTGCCCGACCCTGATCATCTGTGCGACCAATAAAACCTTTGGACTGCTCTGTCACCATTGTCAGTCTGTGCACTTGGGTTCTGCCTAACCCCCGTTACAGGGTATACATTCCCAGAAATACATCATAGACATAATACATCAAATACATTACGATGTATTATAGCTTTTACAGTAAGCCTTATCTTTTCATCAGTAGGCCTATTTCTCAGGTTATACCCAAAGAAAATAGAGAATTATCTACACCTAGAGGCTAAAAACCTGCCAGATTGTTGTGCAAGTCAATATTATAAATTCCTTTATACGCATAGTGTGAAAACCACCGGGTGTATTATCAGTTGGTAGCCATAGCACAACATTGGAGTACTTGGGTTGAGTGTTGAATGTCAATACAGTGAAAGAGCAGAGAAAGCTGAAAACATTAAATCCAATGCAAATCATCACAAAAAGGGTAGAACGATCATGTCATTTCATTCACAGAGAAAGTGTTCCCCAGAATTGCATGTCCCTGTTTTAAATCAATAGGATCCTTTTAATATATTAATCGGTTTTGAAAGGTAAAAGATTCTTGCTTGCTCATGAATATATTTTGAGAGAGCAGGTAATTAGTCTAAGAGGATTACAGGCTAGTAGACCAAGGCCTTGAATCTTCCAGGGAGCCCAGACTTGCTGTTCTTAACCAGCCCTCCGACTCAGCACTGGTTGCCTTGATTGAATCTGTCATTCAGACTGCAGTTGAAGACCTTTCCAAGGCACTTCACCGGCTTCTCAGTGACAGACAGAGATCTGGTGTTCTCCCAGCCTGAAGCGGAATTTGTCTGTGACCTACCCCTTCTTAAGAACCAAGGAACTGGACTTTGCAGGTTTGAAACTCATGCAAGCCCACGCCATGACGCTCTCCGTCCCTGTGAGATCGTCCATGAAGGCCCCAATGGGAGGTTGCCTTACTCCAGACTTGCTGAGGGGACCTCTGCATTCTGGTGCCGCTGCCTTGACCAGCATGTTCATTGCTAGTGCGAAGAGGGTCAATGAGATTGTACAGCCAGTGATTATGCCCACTTCCAGCTGGTGCCAGTCAGATGTCATCTGGCCAGAGGACACTCTCAAGCTGAACTTTCTGTAGTAGTCCAGGATGAGGTCTTTCACCTCCTGGGGTGCATGGTGTTTCTGTAGTGCGACCTCAACCACCTTGTGGGGTATCGAGCCATAGGCGTTGGTGAGATCCAGCCATAGCACAGCCAGATCCCCTCCGCCTTCCTTTGCCTCCCTGATGAGCTGGGTTACCACGCCTGTGTGTTCTGGCAACCAGGAACCCCTGGTATTCCTCCCTTGTGCACTGACGTGTCGATGTACTTATTGCTCAACAGGGAGTCTGAGAGTCTCTTGGCTACGATACTGAAAAAGATTTTGCTCTCCACACTGAGCAAGGAGATGACACGAAACTGGTCAATGTTCTCCGATTTTTCATCTTTCGGTATGTTAACTCCCTCTGCATACCTCCATGACTGGGCGATCTTTCCTCTCCTCCAGATCACCTTCAGTGCCCTCCAAAGCCTTTGTAATAGCTTTGGGCTGTTTTTTATTCATCTTATAAGGCACTCCGCTTGGGCCTGGTACCGAGCTTCATCTTGCTCTCCGCACCACTTCCTCAACTTCACTAAGGCAGGGCTCTTTCAGGTTAAAGTCTGATGTAAGCTCTGGTGGTATGTCAGTGCAGCGCATGGGCCCGGCGGTTGTTCTCTGGTAGGGTCACTGTACGTGGCCTTGAGGTGGTTGTCAATGACATCCTTGGAGCAGGTAAGACAGCCAGTCCTCTTTTGACCAAGAAGCTGCTTGGTCAACTTGAAGCGGTTGGCCAGGAAAGCTGTTCTCTTCCTGGCTCTCTCTTTCCTCCTCCTCCTGTGGAACTCTGCCCTCCGCAGGGTCAAGACTTGTTTCCTTAGGATTGCTCTCAGGTCCGCTAGGCCAGCTCTCTCAATTTCCCCTGCTGTCTTTTACTGCCTCTTTAGCAGCTTGAGCTCTTCCCTGAGGCTCTGGATCTTCCTCGCTCTATGGTTGGAGCATAGGCCGATGACGTGGGCTTGGGTGCCTCCGTTCCAAATCGCTCAGCCGCGATGTTTGCTATGAAGGTGGTCATCGTTTTCAGCCGACGGTCCACATCCCGCTTGGCTGTCACTACCAAAGGCCTGATCTATATCCTCATCGAACTGCTGCCAATCAGACCTCTTCGAGGATTGAGGCCACTGGATCCTTGGTCGGGCCAAAGGTGCACAACCAGTTGTTATGGTTGGAGCTTGCTGGCTTTGGAGGCTCTGTGGGTTGTTGGGAGGTGCTGTTGTCTCTTGGAGGCTTAAGCTGCTTTCACAACGCCGCGCGGCAACTCGCCGCCTCCATTCATTTCGATGAGGGAAGGGCGGCAGAGGGGAGGCGGTTAGAAAAGCAGCTGTAAACCAGGAAGCGGTTTCCGCCCACGTGAACGCGCACAGATTTTGCCCTACCGCTCAGTTTTCCCCGTTTTGAAACCTTTAGGGTGGCATGTGAGCTGTTGGCAGCGGGTGTTGGCGACAATAGGATGCTCTGGGCACTGTGGGTTGCCTCCGGGCCTGGCTCCTCCTGCGTCTGACCAGAAGTGACTTCTGTGCATTGTGTCGTCATTGCCGCTTTTGTACATAAATATTTTGAATTAGACCTGTGAGAGACCCTTCCCTCCAGAGTTTGTCCAATGTAAACGCAGGTTTATAAGCCACAAGGTTGGTAGGCCACGTGCAATCACTGAGCAACAACGTTTTTTATCCTGAGCTAAGCGCACAAGTAAAGGTCCAGGACAGGTATGACACACGGCAAGGAGCCATGAGAGCAGGCGATACTCACAGAGAACAGTTTGAAGAGGGGATACTGAAAGATTGTCCACTTCTTGTCCTTGTAGGTAATCATGGGAACGTTGACCTTGCTCAGATACTGAGAGAACAGAATGATCAAACCCACCGTTCTGTGTAGGAAACGTAAAAAAAAGAAAAAGTAAAAACATCAGATGAAGAAGAAAAAACAATACAAACTGTCCTTAATGCGACATTATCATTGTCATGTGATCTGTGTGTTATAAATAATTCAATCATTTGTGCAGATATTTTGTATAATCTGTGTCTAGATTTGCTTTGCTCAGTACAGGACCAACTCAACACATCTACAGTCAACAGGGTTAGGGTAAGTCGGGTAAAATGTACTTATTGTAAGTCGCTTTGGATAAAAGCGTCTGCTAAATGCCCTAAATGTAAATCTAACAGTCATCAATTCCTATCAAAAACTACTGCAGTAAATACTGGAGAATATTGGATTTCAATTATCATTTGTCCTAGGATGCACAAAAACTTCTTGCCGATAAAAGAAATGCAGTTTCAATGGAGGCTTGAGATTGACGGATATGAGTTGCATAAAAACATCAATCAATTGATCAAAAAAAGACTAACTATGAGCAAAGTAGCACTCATTTAATCCCACCACATACAGCAATCAATTGACTTCCAGCCGAGTTTATATCCTAGTCACTCAGCCTATAGGCAAGAGGCCTCAATCCCTACCAGCTCCTCAACCACACGTATCAACTAAAAATAATGTTGTCGCTATAGGTGGAGACAGAGAAGATGGTTCTAAAAGCACAGAGCTGCATTGAGATAGATGGCACAGCCCTGGTGAAGTACAGCTAAGAAAGACGAGAGGGTATTGATCGGAATCTCACCAAACCAATCTAATGAGTTTACTCATTACAAAAGCGATGATCAGGGAAGCTAAGAGGACCCTGAAGCTAAGGGGCCTACCTGCATTTGGCATCCTAGATACACTCTGTCACTTGGGTTCAAGGTTCTTAAGAATAAGAAACCTGTTTCTACTACCTTTTTGTGTAGATTTATGCAATTAATTTTAATACATGTATCTTTTTCGAACATGTGTTATCGTATTTCAATAGATATTCTGATGCTGTGGATGGATCAGGGACGAGACCCACAAGGCTGCTATGCCCCAGTGGGCGCCGCACTTCTTCCCAGCCTCGATGAACAGTGACAGGCCAATGAGGTTGATGGTGGGGGCGATGGCCAGGGGGCCGATGAACCGCAGCACCAGGCCCACGAGTCCCGTCAGGCCCAGGACCACCTGTAGCAGGGACGACACCAGGATGGCCCCCTGGATCTTGGGACAAAAAGGCAGAGGGGAAAAATACAGAATTTTTAAAAGCTTTTTACACGTAATTTTATGCATACATTTTTGGGAATAATAGAACGTATATATACAAAGGTTTTTGTAAATACACATATTGAATAAATGTTTTTTTATTTTTTTATATTTGGTGTTTTTTTAGTTTGTTTTTACAGGGGTTTTATGTCTTTGTGGAACTGAAAATTGAAGGCAGATAGGAAGGTAACTGTCGGCGATGGGGTAGAGATTCCAAGAGGAGATTCCCAGTTGAGATTCCAAGTGGAGATTCCCAGAGGACACATTGGTCATATGGACATGCAGTTTGGAATCATCTTTCTGCTACACATCATAATACATGATGTATAGGGAGGATTTTCTGTACGTTTGTCTCTCTCGATACTGGGATCTCGAACTCATGTAAAAAGCGAGGGCACGCTCACAGTGTTTTTTTTTAGCAAATTGTTTCCCATCCCCTGACTTTTCTAAACCCTTCTTTGCTAAATAAGGAGATTACTGTAATGACATTCAATTAGTTGAACCTCTGCTGAACCTGATCTGTAACTGGGATAGTTTTTGTGTGTGTGTGTGTGTGTGTGGGGGGGGGGGGGGGGGGCGGTGGGGGGATGTACCGTATTCCTACACCACCTACATAAGCTGCTTGATCAGTAGGAGCTACTGTTGCTAAATGGCAGCATTCATATGGAATTAACCCAATGATGTTTGAATGTCAATGTCCGCATCAGAACGCATTACAACGTACACCGATTTGTTGCATCAAATCTCAGATCTCCGTAGTGAAGTTCCTATTTTGAACTTCACAACCACAACTTAATACCAACCTGCGCTATGTAACTTCTCTACTCTACTACAGCTATAAACGGTACTCCATTAAAAAAATATCTGAACTAGAACTAGAAAAAAGTATAAAACGCTCCTATCCACGAGTCTGGTCATTTCTGATGTGACACACACAATGTCCATCTGGAATTAATAATGTAACATCTTCAGTCCGTTTCGGTCAAAGAGTTAGCTAAATACTTGTAAATCTCCATTATTTCAACAGCTTCTTGACAGGATAAGCCTCTCTGCCGAAACCGGCGTATATCAAGGACATACCTCCCGTAGCCGGGTCATCCACAACTGGTCTGGGTCCTCCGTGGCCAGGGGTGTGGTGGTGTTTCCCAGGTCCATGGTCGGGGTCCCAGCGACTGGGCACTGCCACTTAGGGAGGGCCAAGATGGCCAGCGTGGGGGTGATCAGGCTGAAAGTACCTCCCTGGAGTATGGGTAACCTGGAGGATTGATTTGGTTGTAGTCTTGGTGAGCGATTATAGATAGATATTTTTTATTTTGCCTATGCGTCCGCAGGCCATGTTTCCACATGGATAATACGAATGACCTCCTGATGTCTTCTCTTGTATTCATCCAAGGAGGTAGAAGGCCCTGTATTGGAACTGTACGTCCTAACCCAACTAAATTCCTGCACAGCATTGTTGTTTTTTTACTTTAAAAAAGACATCATGGTTTTTGGAACGTTAGAAGCCTTTGAAACATGAAACATTTGCACATGTGTGCGCATGTGGACTCATGGCTCTACCATAGCATCTGGATATACATTGTTAAAGTAAACTACTGTTAAGAGCAGGAAGGTCATGTTTTTCCAACAAGTAGGCTCGGCCAAGTTGTAGTCCTCTTTGATGTGTCTACCTTGCGTTGCCAAATTTGCCGCAAACCAAGTTAATAACCCGGAGTCACCCCACTGTGCTATCTGTAGCTTAGCTTTCCTGCAGTTATAAAACAGGGATTTTTTTTCCCTTGAGAATGCACAGGATTTCACAACCAAGAAACACCCAAACCCAGAGTCCAAGTTCACAAGCATGTGTGTGCGTATGCGTGCGCATGTGTGTGTGTATGTGTGCGCATGTGTGTGTGTGTGTGTGTGTGCATGTGTGCGCACGTGTGTGTGTGCACCTGGTCCCGATGGAGGTCTGCAGCAGGGTGCACAGCCCCGATACGAAGAAGATGGTGGAGATGAGGTCGCTCTTGGCGGTGTTGTTGTCCCCTATGCAGAGGGGCTCTGCCAGGATGAGGGGCACGGCGATGATGCCCCCGAACGCCAGGATGTAGTGCTGGGGGGAGGGGCGAGACGAGAGAGGGATGAGGAGAGGTCATACACACCCACGCACACACACACACACACACACACACACACACACACACACACACACACACACACACACACACACACACACACACACGCACCTACACACACACACAAACACACACACACACACACACAGGCACACCGTGGCATCCCGCCACTTAAACCTCAGCCCGGACCAGCCCAAGGGTTGGTCCGGGATGGCCGATACCACCGTCACCCACCAGCCGGCGATGGAGAGCACCAACCGAACCCCAATCAGCGGGATGGGAGACACCTGGCTGGACAACCAGGGAAAGACTTTAAAAGGCACTCGGGAGCAGACGGAAAGGGCCGACGAGTGACGAGACAGAAAGGGCAGAGCCAGCCCTACCCTAGAGGTCCACGGAGATCCTAGGGGTAGCCGACCTGTCTGATTGCAAACCCTGTTTAAATAAATGCCTTTAATGGCTTAACCCTCAGTAACAAACGTGTGATTTGTCACTGGAACCCGGCGACAACGAGGACTGGGGTGCCACAGCACACACACACACACATAAACACACACACACAGACACACACACACACACACACACACACACACACACACACACACACACACACACACACACACACACACACACACACACACACACACACACACACACACACACACACACACACACAAGCATGTACATGGGATGTACTGGGAATGAAATTTGGCCCTCTACTTATCCCGAGGGGCGGGCCAAAGTTAGTCGCCTGTGCCTCCCATGTCCGTAATAGTCATTTTGGCAACTTTATTACTATTTGACATTTTCTTGTCACTGGCTGCCGTTGGCCCTCTTGCAACAACGCGCTATTAATGTTTACACGCAAAAAACTAAATTAGTGGTGATTGGCCAGTGTGTGCCCATTCCCAGAAACCAGGCAGGCAGAACACATATCGTGGACTCCCCTAATGAATGGGAATGAGACGGAACGTTACGTATACGTTGGGGGCCCAGGGGCCCACCGATGCCCACAGTCCACCCAGGATTTGTCCTGCTATGCCCAATGCCTTGAACACCACTACACACTCCTCCCCTCAGCAGTTCATGCTTCGGTTGGTGACGAAAGTAGTCGTCGTAAATGGAAACGTGCACATTTCTGATTAGTAGAGAAATATCTGAGAAATAACCCTATTTGCCAGGACGTTGGTTGGCCCAGAGTTTTTTCCCCAGACATTTCCTGCTTTGACTCTCCAACTTGCTTTTACTGCTTGCTTTAACATTCATGACTGCAAAGGTCGTCAAACCTCAACCCCAACTGCTAATGTGGACAGGAGATAAAATGTACTTTATGAAGGGACGTTCCGGAAGGGACGTTGGGGGGAGCTGAACTAATGAAAGAGCAGGTGATTCTGATCTTTGGTGGAATGTACGGATCGGATGGGTTCATCATCCGGTATTCCGTGGCGTGTGTGTGTGTGTCGACGTTTGTGCGTGTGTGTACGAAAGTGTCAGGAGGAATTACAGCTATTTAAATCAAAATAGCATACATTGAAACGCAGAACAGATGCCGACTGCCTCTATTTAGATTTACAAGCCCTTTTTTTAGTTGCGTGACACAGCTGTTGCGTATATCAGATGCGGGCGGCGCGGTGGTAATGTGTGTCAGGGGTGAAGGGTGAGGTGGTTCTAGTTGGGGGGCTACGGATCAGAGCCCCCCCATCCTGCCCTCCGGCCCGGAGCTGTCAGACGACGTTGTTGGACGACCCGCACTCAATCTACTCGCACACACACATTGAGGGCATGCGCTCTAACTCATCAGCACACGAATACACGTAGACGTTGGTCACGCGGAGTCGTTTGAGACGACACGACGTGACATGATTGACAGCCCCTCAGGCTTCCTACAGCGCCGGTGATGCAAAAGACCGAGAGCGGTAGACTGCGGTGCTCCGGCCCCGCAGATTAGGGATAAGTCGGCCATACCTCATCCCTAATCGTCCGTGTTGAAGATGGGGTGAGACGACCTGCTTGTTGCAGTGGGATACGTCTGTAGGAGGGTGACCGGGGGGGAGGCCTTCACACTTGACAAGAGTGAAGGATCAGGTGGAAGGTGGAGGGAGGAGGGAGGATGGAGAAATGCAGAGCAGATGCTGATAGTGGTGTGGGGAGGGGGGGGGGGGGGGGGTGGTTCTGTTTGGAGTTATGCAGCTTTTTTGATCAAGCTGTAGGCGTTCCATATATCAGGCGTGGGGGAGTGCATTATGTTTGTCAAGCCCTCCCTGCCTTCTGATAAGGAGCCGGTGGGCACCATCACAGCGGAGACCTTTGCCTTCAGGGCCCTCCGGCTGAAATGCTTAAGGTCAGGTGACGTAGTATAAAGAGAGACAGAGTAGATAGGGATGAGGTCCGCTGGGTGCGGTCCGCTGGGTGGGTCCAACCCAGACTTTCATCCAGGATACCAGGGTTAACGTCATGCATCATTTTAGACTTAGTTGACTTTTTAAATGATTAATTTGTTGATGATGCATGGATGACGCACGGATTCATGGATACAGGGCGGGTTGGAGAACTGAGTGGCATTCAGTTACGCAACTTCAGGAAAGGAACGGTCAATGCACAAAGATTAATGTGATCATTCATATAGCGTTCACCGTCGAGGATCGCTCTGGCAGCTCTGTGAAAAGGAGGAGGAGGAGGTCAAGGAGGAGGAGGAGGAAGAGGAGGAGGAGGAGGAGAAGAATAAGGAGGAGGATGAGAAAGTGGAGAAGAAGGCGGAGTAAAAGAGGGAGCAGAACGAGGAGGAGGAGAGGGAAGACAAGGAGGTGGAGAAGAAGAAGAAGAACCAGGCTATACTTTATGAATCCCTGTGGGGAAATCCATCAATGCAGTTTCCCCGCCGAATGCCAAAACCGACGGGGCGCTCGTTATACGCAGCCTTGGCTGGCTCCAGTGGAGCTGCCAGCGTTGATATAGTAAGCGTGACGTGCCCGTTCTGCTTCTCCTTCAAAGTGCCAAGAGCGGGGTTACAGAAGGACAGGGGCAGGAGAGGGGACAGGAGAGGGGCAACAGAGGGGGCAGGACTCACCTGGAATCCCAGAAGGATGCAGAGGTACCACGGGGGTCGGTCGTTGAGGGAGTACACCAGTTCCTGACCCTTCCCCACCTCCTCCTGCTCCTCCTGCACCTCCTCCGCCAGCTCTACCCTCGAGGGGGTGCCGGAAACCCCAGTGCTGTCACTCCGTAGCTGGTCCTCAACCTCAGGGCCCTTGAATGATTAATGGGGGAAACACAGACACAACAGCACCATAAAGATGGATCACAAAGAATGTCCATTGTTCGGGCCTTCTTTGTTTTATTGTCGTTATCTCAACTGTTATTTCTTATCATTGATTGTCTCATGTGGGAGAATCGAACTGTGTTTTAGATCCCTTTGGTTCCTTTGGTGTACCGAATGATCTTTGAAGGACCGGAAAGAAGGGCTTGGTTTACAGGGCTTACATGTGTTTGTTTGCTTGTTTCAAAATTACCTCATTGTGTGCGTGTGTGTGTGTGTGTGTGTGTGTGTGTGTGTGTGTGTGTGTGTGTGTGTGTGTGTGTGTGTGTGTGTGTGTGTGTGTGTGTGCGTGTGTGTGTGTGTGTGTGTGTGTGTGTGTGTGTGTGTGTGTGTGTGTGTGTGTGTGTGCGCACGCATGTGTGTGTGTGTGTGCGTGTGTGCGCATGTTGACATGGAGTTGACGCACTTAGGGACACATGGACAACATTCATTTCAAACTGTAATATCAGCGTCCTGGAGGCAACCCCAGCCATGTGGTTTGAGGTAAGAAAGCGCTTAACCAACAAAGTAAAAAAGTGAATGTCAAGCTAAGTGTACCCTCTACCCTTCAATCAAGCAGGCTTGACTTTCTATGTTTTCTTTGGCGAAAGCCATTTGTCGGATATAGCCAACTTCACAAGTTATTAAAATGTATTTATTGTTTTATACGTTTTTGCATATTCAAGTTGTCCTGGTTGACTCCAATAGGGTTATCCTGGGATTCTGACCAATCTGCCAACGGATGTTTTAGTGTTCATGGTGTCTGGCCCTACTCCCATTCAGACAGATTTCCAGCAGACCTGGCCTGGGTTAGACCAGGTCAGACCGTTTATCCAATACGGGGCCATGACTGAATAGAGGAACCAGCACTGGGAGGAGCACTGTTGTCACACGTTTCTTTGGTCTGATTGGCTGTAGATCTATCTAATTGCAACAGCTACTCTCCCAGGAGGTCTTCTCAGAGGACTGTTTTCTTTTTTGTGTGACCAACCCATAAAACATGTAGATTGTTGTTTTCTTGATTGCCTCAATCACATTTACAAACCTCTGCACCTTTGTTCTCAGTGTCTTCATTAAACAACGATCATCATCAGCGCAAAATAAATAAATAAGGCTATGATACAAAATGCACTTATTTTGTGTTGCACGTCCTGCCACTTAATGTATGCACTTATTGTATGTCGTACTTAGTTATAGTACTTAGTGGTTCAGAATTGTATTCTAGCTAGCTTTGTTGTATACAGGGAATGGGTTAGCCCCTAGCGATTATTAGTGCTTTGCACTTGGTTCTATGAACAGCCTTACTGTACCGACAGTGATATATTGTTCACCTTCTTCTGACAAAGGTACATTTGAGGCCCTTCTTGAGTCTGCAAACTCATTTCAACTCCTCTTACTTTCCAATGGAAAAACTTGTGGTGCGTTGTGTTGGGCCAAAATCTCAGGGCCAGTTTTCTGTCTAAGTCCAGACCGGCTACTCTGCCGTAGTACAACAATATCAAAAAAGCCACTACTCACTACCAAGGCCAGCTCCTCACCTATCCTCTCTCCTCTCCACTCTCCTCTCTTTCCTCTCCTCCCCTCTCCACTCTCCTCTCCTCTCCTCCCCTCTCCTCCCCTCCTCCCCTCTCCCCTCTCCTCTCCTCTCCTCTCCTCTCCTCTCTATCCTCTCTCCTCTCCACTCTCCTCTCTTTCCTCTCCTCCCCTCCTCCCCTCTCCACTCTCCTCTCCTCTCCTCTCCTCTCTATCCTCTCTATCCTCTCCCACCCTCTCCTCTCCTCTCTCTCCTCTCCTCCCATCTCTCCTCTCAGCCCCTCTACTCCCCTCTCTCCCCCACTCTCATCCCCTCTCGACTCCTTCCTCTCGACTCATCGCTTTGTCTGTCCTCTCATCTCCTCCCCTCTCCCCTTCTCCTCTCTCTTTTCCTCTTCTCCTCTTTGTTCTACCCCCTTCCTTCTACTGATGTTATTATACATTAGAGATCTGATATTACAGCGCAACTGACAACTTTACATTGACAGCCGCTTGTAGCACTAGTTATGAATGATATATTGCCCACTAGGTTGGAGCCATAGGGGGAGACATGCACTACTTAACTGCTTGAAGACACACTGAGGTTCCAGATGGATGTTAAGAAGGCCGCAAAGAGCCCTAGCAAACAACAGTGAGTTATGCGCGACCATTTCCGCTGGACGTTCTCGTTCAACAGGGGTAGAGAGAGTGGCGACAAGACCTCACGTGAGTTATGGACTGCAGGTCGTCGTCTAACAGGAACCAGATGCGTTGTCAGGACAGGAGAGATCACCGTGAGATTCGCGGAAAGGCGAAATTAAACTCACAGAAAAAGTCCTGACCTGCTGGGCCCATCCAGGCCACTTGGAGCCAGCCAGAGCCCGTATCATCTTACACCCATCAGAGGAATCCCACCTGAGGCTGATGCAAGGAGCGCCCGTTCTGGTACTACATGATGGTTAGGTTGGGGCCTCATATCCCTGTCTAATGACTCCATTTGCTTGCTGATAAAAACGCGTTGGATATCCGCGGATGATAAGGTGGAGGAAGAAGACAGTCTTATGCTGCTCGGAGCACAACTCTTTTAGGGCCAAGCTTTCGCACTCCCTGTTTTCTATGAGCTTTTTTTTCACTCCGATGCATGTTAAAATGTATATGCCAGTTGTATGCCGCATGTTTATTTAATACTGTTTTTTATTCCTTCTGATGCCATGTGGTTCCAATGGGAGATCTTTTGTTACAAATTGAAGAGTAAAAGCGGTGCTTTTGTGCTTTGGCCACATTGGTATTTGACATGTTTAGATCATATCAATGGCAGACCCGCTGGAAGAGAGGGCATTCTATGCTTTCTATTATAATCCATCAGTGTATTATCATACAAGACAAAACATTTTTTATGTATCCATGATATTATTGTATTGATATCGCATGGGGAATTGCCAGGGGAAACACTTGTGTGGTTTATTTGTGTTTTGAAAAAAGGACTGCTTGTTGTTCTAACTTTGTTGATGTGATATTATAATGTGAAACACGCGTCAGCATGTCGCAGGGCGGCCGCCCGTTGCTAGTACGGTAACGTACGCATCACTTGTTCACAGATCTCTGAGTGAAGCAAGAGAACCAACATACAAGGGACTACATTGAGATTCAACTGGCATTCATAAATCCTGTTGGAATACGTGTCGCTTGACCTAGCCAATGGTGTGACCCAGAAACCCATCCGTCGATATCCCCAAGTGCATGCTGGGAAAGATTCACATCTGTGTTCATAACGCTAATCACGGGCCATGGATGGTTTTGCACCGACAATGTTTATCATTTGGTAGGCGACAGGCGAGTGTACGTGTACGTGTGTGTGTGTGTGTGTGTGTGTGTGTGTGTGTGTGTGTGTGTGTGTGTGTGTGTGTGTGTGTGTGTGTGTGTGTGTGTGTGTGTGAGTGAGTGAGTGAGAGACATTGAATCGTTTCCACCAAAAATGTGCATTCTCTCAGGGAAGACAGTTCACACCCCAGGGAAAGGGAAAGATGAAAGTTGCGAGTTTCTTGTACTCTCTCGGTGAAAAATCTGAAATGGACCGTGAGGATGTGTGGAATGATGTCCATGAGGAGTTCTGCATGATCTGCAGGGCGACACTTAGCGATACAGTGATGTTCTCGACGGTGAGCAGTAAGTCCATGTGTGGGCAATCTTTCCCTGGGATTAGGAGGAGCTCGGTTTTGTTGAGGTTAAGCCTCAGGTGATGGGCAGTTGTCCAGGTGCTGACGTCCGCCAGACATTCCGATATGCGGGATGCAATCAGGGTTTTATCAGACGAGGGGAAAGAGAGAAACAGCTGAGTGTCGTCAGCATAGCAGTGATAGGAACAATAAAAATTAAGACTCTTTTTTTTTCCTCCACCTTATAATCCGCAGCTCGAAATCCACACGTTTTTTAAAAGCACGCCTAGGGAGTCATTAGAAAGGGATATAAGGCCACAAAACCAGAAATACGTATATCTATACATATTTTTATATATCTATATCGATAAATGAGACATCAAAAAGAAAGAAAGCAAAAAATGGGGTTCTCCTACCGTCAAAAGTAGTTATAAGGATTGGCTTGACCTTGGATCCCAACATGACCTTAGACCCCAACCTCATCTATCATCTCTGACTGGTGGAATTCTTATTTCCGTACCTTCCTCTTGAGCAGATTAGCGTCCATGTAGATGTAGTCACCCAAGGAAGAACCTTTTGTGGATCTACAGCACAGGTTGGTGTTAGGAGAAGTATGGGGCTGGCGGGTTAACAGATGTGAAAACCTGCACATCTAACCCTAACCCTAACCCTTTATTTATTTACAGTTTGCTCCAAGATTAAATCAGCTTTGATACATCGCGACATAGCCGGAACTATAGCCTAAATTGGAATTCCTGTGTCGGTGCACGCTTTGGTCCAAGCCCATTTCGCCGTCCTGCCACGGCTTTTATGCATGCCCTTAATGCCTCTGTTCTCCTCTCAAGCAGTGACAAAAAGCCCTGGGACCACTGTTAAAGAAGAAGAAAAGGAGGTTTGAAACATTACCACAGGGGAAGAAAATGAACTTCAACAGAACCCTAAACTTCAACAGGTCTGATTTAGACTCTATGGGTGATGATGAGGAGGGGATCTGGCCAAGATGAGATGATAGGGAGAAGAGTGTGTCTTGAAAGACATGAAGACATCAGTAGACTACAGGAGTACTCACGGCGAAGGCAAGGTTGTCCGTGCCTTGTTCTGTCAGTCCTAGCTCAATCTTGTGCTCCATAGAAAGATGCATGGTCGAATCCAGAAATAAAAGAAAAGTTTTTACAACGATTGTTAGAAAAGAATAATAGCAATCGAAAAACAAAAAAGACAAGAATCTTGGGTAGTTGTTCAGAAGAGGAACTTTTGAGGGACCATTCCTTGATCCAGGTGAGCAGAGAGAGAGAGAGAGAGAGAACAAGAGTACTTGAGAGAGAGGACTCTAGAACCTTCAGAGAGCGTCCGAAAGAAAACAAACATAGAAAACTGAGTGAGCAAGTTTAATCTTAAAAATGTTTATCTGTCAATCTTTTTTTGCTCTGAGTACCGCCTGCATAAGACTATTTTTTTTTCCTCCACCTTATAATCCGCAGCTCGAAATCCACACGTTTTTTAACAGCACGCCAAGGGAGTCATTAGAAAGGGATATAAGGCCCAAAAATCCAGACATACGTCTATCTATACATATTGTTATAGATCTATATCGATAAATGAGACATCAAAAAGAAAGAAAGCAAAAAATGGGGTTCTCCTACCATCAAAAGTAGTTCTAAGGATTGGCTTGACCTTGGATCCCTACCTGACCGTAGACCCCAACCTCATCTATCATCTCTGACTGGTGGAATACTTATTTCTGTACCTTCCTCTTGAGCAGATTAGCGTCCATGTAGATGTAGACACATAAGTTCATTGCTGATGAGGTGTTATGGCTGTGCAAGCTATTAAGATAACCCGTCTTTTTCAGAAACCTTTGTTTCCTGTGACAAGACTAGGTATGTGTGTGTGTGTGTGTGTGTGTGTGTGTGTGTGTGTGTGTGTGTGTGTGTGTGTGTGTGTGTACGTGTGTGTACGCGTCTGTGTGTGAGCCTCTGTGTGTGTGTGTGTGTGTGTGTGTGTGTGTGTGTGTGTGTGTGTGTGTGTGTGTGTGTGTGTGTGTGTGTGTGTGTGTGTGTGTGTGTGTGTGTGTGTGTGTATAGGTGTGTGTGTATGTGTGCATGTGATGCCTGTCTTATTGTTAATGTTGGATTGTGGAATTGTTCAATTGAATGTCTGAAATATTCTCTCCTGTTCTCTTTTGACACTGTAAGCACCCGTAAGGCATAAACTGAACCTTTGCTCCCATCTAGTGGTTAAGATCTGTAACTACTATAGTTTCACAATAGCAACAAATGAAGCTGTACAATACCCTGCTACAAATTGAGCTCACTAATCACTGAAGTAAATTGACAGTTGCGACAACTTATAAATATTGTTGATGTTGATGGTTACTACTAACAGATAAAGTAACTTGGGAAGGTTACAGTTACCTTGTTACTAAGTGACTTGGGAAAGTTTGAAGTAACCTGTGACAGCTTTTGACAGATTGCTTTGGTAAATGCCAAAAGTTGTATAAAAATAAACTAATACTAAATGTATTCTTTCAAAGATTAATTACGCCTCTCAACTCTGTGCTTGTCCAAGACAGCCAATTAATCATTTTATTCTAAGCCTTGCATCCAAAGACATTTTCTTAGTGTTAGATAAGCTAATATTTCAATTATCATGGACGCAGAGACGTCACGTTGGCAGTTCAGTAAAATGACATTCCAATATTAAGATGGAATGTCACTGGTTATTTGTTCTTTGAAACAGGGCGTTCCGATGGGATTACATTTGCACCATGACAGCCCTCGACTTCCTGAGAAATCTGCAAAAACACACTGGAGGCATCCACAACAAACTTCAGGTTGCATAATATACGTAACCTGGGAACGTTAGAAGTACCTTGGGACAGTAAGAAGTATCTTGGGACAGTTAGAAATACCTTGGGATAGTTAATAGCAACCTGTGACAGTAAGAAGTAACTTGGGACAGTTTGAAGTCCCTTGGGACAGTTAATAGTAACCTGGGACAGTAGGGACTAGGGAGTACCTTGGGACGGTTAAAAGTACCCTGGGACAGGTAGCAGTAACCTTATATTCACAGTTGTAATGTATACACTTATTGGTTTATCCAGTAAACTAACTTTTTAACAATTTATTGTTGAATTCTAGGTATTCAGGACTCATCTTTACATTCACAGAACAATAGGTAAAACACAATGCGTCATTTGGTTTACCCATAAAGACCAAACCATGCTTAAAAGGGACACATAGAATAACAGTAGACTTTCGTCATTTATGTTTGACTGTAAACTAATACTAAATGTGTTCTTTCAATGATTAATTATTCCTCTCAACTCAGTGCTTGTCCCAGACAGCCATTTAAACATTTTATTCTAAGCCTTGGTTGATTTATTCATACAAATAGTTATGGAGACACAGTTATGAAACAAGACATAGGGTTTTTAATCTTGACACTGGCAGTGAATGAAGAGCACATTCCCTTGACCTCTGACCTTGAACTGAAAAACTCCTGGGGAAATTGAACAGAAAACAAAAGAATCACTGTCCTAACCCAAGGGACAAGGGAGGGGGGTTGAAACTGATCCTACCTTTAATGGCAAATTCCTTTCGCTGCCAATATTGTCTTTTGTGTGTGTTTCGTATGAGACGACCAATGATTTGAACATGTCGATCCGTTTTTGCGGTCGGATACGTTCGCTGGTTTATCGAAAGTTCTACCTAGCTTTAATGTCTCAATGTAAGCCGCTTAAGTTGGTGTAAATGAGAGAGAGCTAATAAAAACAGTAGTGGAATACTAAAATAATATTTCATCATCCTACAGAGGGTTCATAGTTGGATGATAAAATGAGTCAACGCTAGATTTTGCTCATCTCCACCAGATGTATTCAAATCATTTACATGTCATGAATGAGTGTATGAATGACAATACAACGACGCAACAAGGACGCTGTGCCGTCAATTAGTTTGGAAGCCAAAAAGAATGAACCACACGAACGTCTTCTTCTTGCCATCTTGACCGTTTTTTAGAACTATAAAATGGTACATCGTGACAGCAAGGACAGGGGGAAGCAAACCACATCTTTTCTTTTGTTCCTACAGCTGTACCCTGTTTATTTGGTGACCCCAGGGTTTTTATTATTCCTAAATCTTTCATAGATCGGAAATTGAGTGGTTCTACAGCACATGTTGGTGTTAGGAGACGTATGGGGCTGGGGGGTTAACAGCTGTGAAAACCTGCATTTCCCCATGCTGTCTGACCTCTGCCCTTACAACATTCACAACAAACCCTTTATTTCCTTCTTCTATATTTACATCTTTCTCTTTATGTCTTTAGATCTTGTTGACCTGTTTCTTTTGATGATCCATAATTGTAACTAGGCCTACATTTTTATTTATTCACAGTTTGCTCCAAGCTTAAATCAGCTTTGATACATCGCAACATGAACTATAGCCTAAATTGGAATTCCTGTGTCGGTGCACGCTTTGGTCCAAGCCCATTTCGCCGTCCTGCCACGGCTTTTATGCATGCCCTTAATGCCTCTGTTCTCCTCTCAAGCAGTGACAAAAAACCCTGGGACCACTGTTAAAGAAGAAGAAAAGGAGGTTTGAAACATTACCACAGGGGAGGAAAATGAACTTCAACAGAACCCCAAACTTCAACAGGTCTGATTTAGACTCTATGGGTGATGATGAGGAGGGGACCTGGCCCAGAGGAGATGATAGGGAGAAGTGTGTGTCTTGAAAGACATGAAGACATCAGTAGACTACAGGAGTACTCACGGCGAAGGCAAGGTTGTCCATGCCTTGTTCTGTCAGTCCTAGCTCAATCTTGTGCTCCGTAGAAAGATGCATGGTCGAATCCAGATCCAGAAATAAAAAAAACTTTTTACAACGATTGTTAGAAAAAAATAATAGCAATTGAAAAAAAAAAGACAAGAAATCTTGGGGAGTGGTTCAGAAGAGGAACTTTTGAAAGACCATTCCTTGATCCAGGTGAGCAGAGAGAGGGAACGAGAGAGAGAGGGAACGAGAGAGAGAGAGAGAGAGAGAGAGAGAGAGAGAGAGAGAGAGAGAGAGAGAGAGAGAGAGAGAGAGAGAGAGAGAGAGAGAGAGCGAGAGAGAGAGAGAGAGAGAGAGAGAGAGAGAGAACAAGAGCACTTGAGAGAGAGGATCAGGTGGACTCTCGAACCTTCAGAGAGCGTAGTAAACAGCGAAAAAAGTTAAAAACCGAAGGAAAAACAAGCTCTTTTTCTATTTGTACACGCTTGCGACTACGCATTTCCCGGGGGAATGAGGGAACGCTCCTGCTGGGGACTCTACTGTAGTCTCTGCTCCCCTTGCTCTGACTGGTCCAGGCTAGGCTTCACCGCGCACACGGGGGGGGTCGATTTAGTGTCGCAGCCTACCGGTCATGTGCAGCCCTTGAGTTTCCCATGCCTGTCACACCCCTCCAACCAGCAAGTGGGCTCCCAACGAGCCAAAGTAAATACATGAAATAACCAAAAACTATAATAATGTTACAATCCCAATGTGCTCAAAAATACACACGTTGTCACATGTCACATGTTCTCTAGATTCAGCATTTCTCTTAAAGGTAGGGTATTTGGAGACATCAAGTTACAATTTGAAACGGACCCCAGGCCTCAGCCCTCCCTTCAAAGCCTCTCCTCCTAAACACGTGAGTAGCATGCTGGTTTCAGCATTAAGTCCGCCAAGCAGTTTGGAAGACTCTGGTAATGTGCAATGAGGTCAAGGGAATGGTGCACGCAGGTGGCCGGGTAGGTATAAATGGATCCATCCAAGCCGTGAGAAAAATTATCCGCAGGAAAAAGGATGCAATCGCCCATTAAGGCTTAGCTTATACGACGCGAGCCCGCACCCACAAGAGATGTTAAAGTCTCAAAATGAAATGCCCATTGGCCATAGGACTTTCTCTGTTTACCAACATGCTAACAGTGTTATTGTTTACAAACAATAACATTGATTTATTGATTGCTGTCAGGATGTAAAGAGAACATCAACGAAAATGATAAAAAGTGATGAAAAACACAGCCTAAAACAGGTTGACGTCATTATTAATGGCTATTGGTGATGTACAACTGGGTCCTATTTTACCATTTTGTATATTTCACTTTGCCGTGGCTAATATAGCGATTTCTGCAGACGCTACTAGGACTTTCTCCTAAAGAAGACTTTATTTTCAGGCAAATAATAAAATAAAATCCTGACAATCAACCTTATTCATTTAAACTCTTTGTTTTTCGATATTGTGTTTCATGCTTGCACACTTTGATATTTCTGGTTCCTAAAGTACAATATGTAATATTGATTTGACGCCCCACAATTAAATGTTAGATTATAGAATAATTACATCGATTAAATGAAATGATTATGATGGGGGCCATTATCAATATCTCGCCTACGGACACGCAAACCTCCAGTTCGGCCCTGCACATACCGAACGTTAAACGGATTTCCTGATCGCCTAATCGATTCACGTCCGCAGCGCAACGGTCACAAGAGTCTGTGTGAAGTAGTCTTGAGTAGGCGTTTCCAGGGTATATTATCCATGCTTTTCTCTAAGCTTAGTTGGAGATTGAAGATTTGATACAGTGAATCATAAGGAACTCACCTGACGCAACACAAGGTTAAAACATCTGGCAGACAGGTTTGTATCGCTGCTGGCTCCATAGAATATTAGTTTTAGTTTAAAGGGCAGGCCACAATGACCCCATCACATCGATTAAAGAGCCAGAACACTTGAGAAGAATATGCACGAATATATATCTCGCCATATTGATGGCCACAACCTTCACTCATAACTTTCTTTGCTGCCTGCATGTTTTCTCACTTTCATTAGTAGCCGGAAAGCGCTGGATTAATGTAGGCTACTATAAAAAGAGAGAATGTTAATCATCTACATTGTGTACATGGCAAAATAATGGAAAAATGTTTGGTGGATCCTGTGCCAAAATACCGTCCCAGTACACTGCATGAACAAGTTAATTAAATTAGTTAATACATTATAGATTATTTTTGACCTGATAGGCAAATGAAAGGTAGGCCCATGTGTTAACTTCTCAATGAACCCTAACCCAACAAATCCATAGATAATCCCATGTCTAATTAAATATCCAGGACATGTGAAGGCACATACATACTGATTAACATACCTAGGTGTAAGAGATTATATTTCGGATCTTGGCGAGGTACAGGCGGAAGAAGGAAATAAATAAACGAACCATGTGCAGTGGTCGACTGTGACAGACATGAGAGAACTGCACGCTATGCTGTTTTAAAAGGTTTGGCACGCGTAAATTTGGAACTTTGGTCCAAGATACATCACCAATTTATCACAAATATTCTTAAACTATTTTCAGGTGGTTTTCCGAGTAGGCCTATGTAGTTCCACCCGCAGTGTAACCGGCTCTGTGTTAATCTATTAAAGAGAGATACGTTTGAGTTGACAGGGACTCGTCGAGCTCTGAAGTCATGGACTGATTTGATGCTGATTTATAACAAAAACGGCAATATAGAAATTGCCCCCACCAACATGCTGCCTCTCTCCCGGCGCACAAATCGATTCCTCTGGATTTGAAATGCTCACATGATGTCCGAGCTGAAGTGGTCCCGCCCCCGCTCCACTCCTACCTGTCTTCCTTCATGTCGATAGTGAAATGTTTTTCCACTGTGCGAGTCATTCTGTTCGAAGGGGTTGTAAGTTCCCTATTCTGCCCCATTGGTTCCCTTCAGCATCTGTTTGTGACTTCCCTGAGTCTGATCTCTGCATTTGGGAGACACAGATAAGATTTCCCCAATATCCACATTCTTGGCTAACTCCGCCACCCAGTAACCCAGCCTCTCTCCCCAGTAACCCAGCCTCTCTCCCCAGTAACCCAGCCTCTCTCCCCAGTTACCCATTGCCATCACCAGAGAATTGTGGAAATGTGAGAACACCCTTGAGTTCTCTCCTAAAGTCTCTTTTGATAACATCGTCCAAAAATGCATTGTGTAAAAATTGCATTGCCTTGTGAAAAAAGGGGAAAATGCATTGGCTTCCAGTTTACCAACTTTTAAGTTTTGTAATCCTTTTCTTTTGTCAAGTTTGGGGGTCTCGTTCTTTTTAGAATGCAGGTGTCAAAACATCTTTAGTAATAAGTGTCAAAGTAATTTGCATCACCAGCTTGTTCTGAATTTAAAGCTACCATATTATATTGCAACATTGTTCACCAACATGCTATCATGTTGTTAAATAACATTGTGTTGTCTCAACATGACGACCACCTTCTCGCAAAACATTGTATCACAACATTCCCTCATGTCCTTGTTCCCTTATTGTCCACTAGGTGTCAGTAGAGGATAATCCAAAAAACAGTTGCTTGGTTTTTCTGCAGAAAGGTCTTCAACATTAGCTCTTCAACATACTACCTTTTAAGCAAAATGAAGTCCTAAACATGGCAATAGTTTTAGCATAAGTTTCCAATGCTATCATAAAATCAATTATAACTCATTCCTGAGTGCCTGAAGTAGTATAATTTAATACACAATGGGATGACGGGGCCTTACGGAATGGGTGAGAACCCCAGACTTGTGGATCATTCATTATTTCTAATTCAATGCACTGTATTTTTTTGTGTAAGCAATGCGTATGTAATGTGTAGGCAAATTGTACCCTGTTCAAATGATATTAATTCCCTGAAAACATTTAATTTAATAATTTCATAATTGTAACAATGCATTGCATAATTGATAACGTCTCTGCAGCCTTTTGGTGCAAAAACGTGGTTATTTTAAGAGAGAAATCTGAATAGCATGTTATTACATACAGAGGTAATTATGGAATTTCAAGGAATTTTCAAGATGGTTACGTTCCGAATGTGTGGGCCTCCCAGCACCTAGATATGAGACGCGTCTGTATCATCAATAGACATCACATACCCACAGGCTAATCAACGTTTGAGGGCTGGCCCCCCCCCGCTGGGTGCCTTAAGTATGCTAGCAGGAAATGGCTGTGTGTTCGCACCAGCGAGGATTAATGAGACCTAGCAACTGAGGTGTGGCGCTGTGTGTGTGTGTGTGTGTGTGTGTGTGTGTGTGTGTGCGTGCGCGTGCGTGTGTGTGTGTGTGTGTGTGTGTGTGTTCTGCAACACAAGAGGTTGGGTAGCCTTTTGTAGTACTGTGGCTGGGTAACTGGGTAGCTAGGCTGGATTACTGGGGAGTGAGACTGTGCTACTGGGGAGAGAGAGGCTACTGAGATGCAACTGGCCTCAGTCGGTGGTGGTCCTTGGCTGTTGTAGTCTTTTGTGGTTCACAGCAGATACCTTTTGCAAGGGACCTATCGCCCACCGATGACACCGCGCGAGGCCACCGCTTAAGGCTCCTGCCGTGGTGTCGAAAGGATGCGCCACCCGACCGACGATCACCGCAGTAGCTGCATCTCGCTCGCCCTTCCTCTCTCCCCCCCCGCTCTTCATCTCCCTCTCTCGCTGTCTCGGTCAGGGTTATTTTTTTAATCCCCTCACAGAGAGCACTTGTTTATTCACCACAATGGATTGCATTGGATGCTATCTGTCTTCGCCCTGCGTGTCCTCTCCTGACCCCCAGCCCTGCCTCTCTCTCTCTCCATCCTTTAAATCTGTCCCTCTCTCTCTGCAGCTGTCTCTACCTCTTTCCCTATCTCCCTCCCTCCATCTCTCTCTCTCTCTCTCTCTCTCTCTCTCTCTTGCTTTCTCTCTGTCTCTCTCTCTCTCTCTCTCTCTCTCTCTCTCTCTCTCTCTCTCTCTCTCTCTCTCTCTCTCTCTCTCTCTCTCTCTCTCTCTCTCTCTCTCTCTCTCTCCCTCCCTCCCTCCCGCCCGCCCTCTCTCTCTCTCTCTCTCTCTCTCTCTCTCTCTCTCTCTCTCTCTCTCTCTCTCTCTCTCTCTCTCTCTCTCTCTCTCTCTCTCTCTCTCTCTCTCTCTCTCTCTCTCTCTCTCTCTCTCTCTCTCTCTCTCTCTCTCTCTCTCTCTCTCCCTCCATCTCTCTCTCTCTCTCTCTCTCTCTCCCTCCCCCCTCTCTCTCTCTCTCTCTCTTTCTCTCTCTCTCTCCCTCCCCCCCTCTCTCTCTCTCTCTCTCTCTCTCTCTCTCTCTCTCTCTCTCTCTCTCTCTCTCTCTCTCTCTCTCTCTCTCTCTCTCTCTCTCTCTCTATCTCTCTCTCGCTCTCTCTCTCTCCCTCCCCCTCTCTCTCTCTCTCTCTCTCTCTCTCTCTCTCTCTCTCTCTCTCTCTCTCTCTCTCTGTCTCTCTCTCTCTCCCTTCCACACATCGCGCTGCTGTTCTGAATGAACTGAGAGGTAGAGCGATGACCTCATCACTGAAGCAGCTGGAGCTGCTGCTGCTAATGATGATGATGATGATGATGAAGGAGCGGGAGGAGGGGTAACTCGACATAAACCAGAATGAAACATCCAACTCCATTTACCCCCCCCCCCACACACACACACACACGCACACACACACGCACACGCACACACAAACACTCAAAGATTACGGCACTTAATCTGCATGGCAACAGACCTTTGGGAAGAGGGAGGGGAAAAAAAACGAGAGAGATGGAGGACAAGAGAGCAGAAAGAACAGTGAGAGAGAGAGAGAGAGAGGGAGAGAAGCTAGTGTAGATTAAGAATGAACATTCATTCATTTATATTTCCATTCAGCCGCCAGATCACCAGGGAAACGGCAGAAGCCCAGATTCTCCAGCGTTATGTAGGTGAGGAGAGGGCTGGAATGAAAAGCTGTGTCTTTGCATATGGATGTGATTTAAAATGTACTTTGTTTTGTTTGACACCAGCTCCCTCGCTATTTTATCGCTTTTCAGTTTTTGAATTTAAATGACGTTGTTATAGTGCAGCATAAAAATGGGAAGATAGTTATTTTAGAATTTATTTAGTAGCTTGAAGCTAACCTGTGACTTGGGTGTTACACAAAAGGATACTCCTTCTTCACCTGCTTACAGAAATGCGCGCTCACACACACACGCACACACGCACGCACGCACGCACACACACACACACACACACACACACACACACACACACACACATACACGCACACGCACACACACTACAATAATCAATAATCATCTATTTTGCATCCTCACTTTCCACCTTTTTTTTTGAAGGTAAGGATTTCTCTGGCCTGCCCGTAGGCTCGGGGTCGACGGGGAGCAGAACGCTAGGGGGAAAGGACTTCTATAGGGGGAGATCCGGAGGTAGATAGTGGTTTGACCCAGAGAAGCTGCAGAGCCACACTAAAAAGCTACGGAGAATGGAAACGGAGACAGCACTGCATCCAGCTCTGTAGCTGGCACTGAGATCGACTGTTGTTCTGATGGGATTATGTTCTTGTGTAAGCCTTTAGGTGATAGGCGAGCTACCCTTTTTCCATTCAAAGCAGCAGAATAAAGTATATTATAATCCAGGGTAGAATGAAGGTATGGCGTCACAAGGTTTCGAATCAAACAATAAGGCGGGAAGCTCGTCTTTTGCGGCGCAATTTAGAGGTAGAGTTACTTGTGAGGCAGACTTACACAGACTTACACTTAAACACATCAAACCTCTGCAGTTTAGAAATGCAATTTACAGCAGTGGCTAGCCAGATGTGGGGTTATTTATGGCGGTCAAATCACAATCCCTTACACAATGCTTACTTTTCATTTCAATGCTACCAAATATAAAGAAATATATTATTTTGGGGAGTAAACTATACAGCCTCTTGAGTATAGTATAATTACTGTTTCAACTATTGTCACCAACCCACATATCAGATGAATAACTTTTAAACACAGAAATTTGAAACCAACGATTCAACCGATATTAAAGTAAAATCATTATTCTTTGTTATCAAAAGACAACGTTTTTGTACCGTATAAACACCATAGTGTGCTGAACCAGGTCATTAGTATAATCTGTGTTTAATCCACAGGAAAATCAATCCTGTGCTTAACTCCGGTTACGAAATGAGCCCAAATGAGTTGGTTGTATTTGCAAACCGACACAAACTGACTATAATAATGATAATAATCTCTGCCTTGACTCCAGTGATCTACTCATGAGGATTTCTGAATTAGCCCGAACAATATAACTCTACTTTTATTTTGAAGGGTCAGGGTTCATATGTATTCATTTTATTCTGATTGTAGACCTAATAATGCAGAAAAGCTTTTGTTAATGGTAAGGAACTCAACTAATACCTTTCAAATCTCTCAGTGAGTGATGGGTTTACTCAGTTACTTCCTGAATGATTCATACCACATATGGTGAATGAATGTGATGACTTCCATCAGGCTGGAACTCAAAGCCCCCCCCCCCCACACACACACACACACACGCACGCACACACACACACACACACACACACACACACACACACACACACACACACACACACACACACACACACACACACACACACACACACCTACACAAACACAAAAACATAACGCATGCACAAAACAAACAAAAAAAAAAATGTATGTATACAAAATATATATATATATATATATATATATATTTCAAAATAACATTTCCAAACCTCACTCAAAGCACAACGCAGAGGGCGAAAGACCTGACCAGCTGTTCCAACGGCCAGACGGCCCAAAACCTAATGCCGACAAGCACCAGGATGTAAAACATAAACCAACAGTCCGGGACTTTTCTGTCCTTTGCTTTCCTATTTTCTTCATAACGAAGATAGCAAGTCTTTAGGGATGGCATGCCACTAGCCTAGCTCATTGTTGTTCCCGCTTCATTTCCTCGACATCCACCTCCCGAGCTCTTAATTGGTCTCAAATTGTTGTGTAATGCAGACCCATAATTTGTGTCGCTCTAATGACTTTACTGAGAAGTGGCCAATCTCATCTAAACAAAGGGAGCTTTGTTGTGAACGGGAAAACAGCATTGCGGAAAAATTTACATTGATAATTCAGGGCATTTAGGTAATTCGCTAATCAACATGGATTTCATAAAGCTCTGCCAGGATTAGCCTACGGTGTTAGTTGGCTAATATTACTGTTAAACTCTTTTTAAGAATGCGTGGGAAAAAACGACAGCTGAGGCCTGCTGCTAATGCTATCAGCATTGTATGTTGCGAAACATGTTTGTGTTTCCAGGATCTTTCCGGTAAATTACAACAGTTGAAGGGAGGGCTGCCTCTGCATGAATGTCTATCTTCGGGTTAAAGAAGTGTCCATTCAGTGTCTGGCTGCAGTCGACCTGTCGGACATCAATTTTCGTTGAATCGTTTGCGAAATGATTCATTAGTCAAAGCACACACACACACACCCACACACACACACACGCACACACATACACACACACACACACACACACACACACACACACACACACACACACACACACACACACACACACACACACACACACACACACACACACAAATCAATAAAAACCACAGGACAAAACCCGTAAGGTCAGGCCTATGATTGCCGACCACGACCGGTGTCAGTCTCTGTCTTTCGTTGCAATCTTCTGAAGACAAATCCGGCCGACCAGATAGGTGGACCGGTAGGCAGGGGGGGGGGGGGGGGGGGGGGCATGTTGGTTCCACCCAGCTCGCCAACAGACACAAAGGAAGGACAGAAGAGCTGAGAACGCAGCGCTAAAGATAGCTCGCCACCTGTGGTTAGCTAGCCACCTGCAGTTAGCACCTCCAGCACCGCATCACGCACCCACACACTAGCTGTGAGTGTGTGTGTGTGTGTGTGTGTTTGTGTGTGAGTGTGTGTGTGTATGTGTGTGTGTGTGTGTGTGTGTGTGTGTGTGTGTGTGTGTGTGTGTGTGTGTGTGTGTGTGTGTGTGTGGGTGTGTGGGTGTGTGTTTGAGTATGTTTTTCTGTGTGTAGGTGCTTATTTATGCATGTGTGTGTTTGCATGTGTTGTGTGTGAGCGTGTTGTGTGTGTGCAAATGTGTGTGTGTGTGTGCCCGTGTTATAGGTGCGTATTCATGGATGTGTGTGTGTGCAAATGTGTGTGTGAGAGAAGGACTGGGGGACCGGGACAACCGGAGAATGGGGGAGGCAGTGTGATCAGCCATTCTGTTAATTCAGTCGAGGCGGCCAAAAGTAGGTAAAAAAAAAAGAGGTAAACAAGAAACACAAAAAGTGTGTTTGTTGTGATTCATAAAGTGTTATGTATTCATTTCTATAGTGCTGCAGATATCCCCGTGTCTAGCTTAACTGATTCTCAGACTCCACACATACATGCACCGTAGTCTGCCTCAAATGCAAACAACATGACAGTCCAGGTCATCACAAAACACGGAGGTGGTGGATGTGGTCGCTGTTGGTGGTGGACGGCTTAATGCGTCGTTTCTCCTAAGCTGACCCAACGGAAGGAAGGAATGACTGAGGAGACTCAACTCACACACTGTGTGTGGTATCTTGTTGACGACGTGCGTGACTAGAAGCATCCGGAAGGAAGCCCCGCGGTGTTGTGGTGCTGACCACATCTGAACGATAATGTGTCATTATCCCACAATGCAAGCATTCTGGTCCACTTACCATAGTGTCAGCTGAGACACAGACCGTGTGCAAAAAATATGTTTGTTTGTGTGTGTGTGTGTGTGTGTGTGTGTGTGTGTGTGTGTGTGTGTGTGTGTGTGTGTGTGTGTGTGTGTGTGTGTGTGTGTGTGTGTGTGCATGTGTGTGTGTGTGCATGTGTGTTTATGAATGCTTGTGTATTTCCCTTGAATGTGCTAGTGTGTGCATTGAAAAGAGAGTGTGTATGAGAGAGAGAGGGTATGTGTCTGTGACTGTGTGTGTGTGTGTGTGTGTGTGTGTGTGTGTGTGTGTGTGTGTGTGTGTGTGTGTGTGTGTGTGTGTGTGTGTGTGTGTGTGTGTGTGTGTGTGTGTGTGTGTGTGTGTGTGTGTCTCAGTGTGAGTTTGTGTGTGTGTATGTGTGTATGTGTGTGTATGTCTATTTGTGTGTGTGCGTTAGAGTGAACTCAGCTCCGTCTTCCAAACGTTTACCGGAATCTCCCGTGGGCCTATCGTGCGGGCTGTCTTCCCTCTGATTGGCTGATATTACCGGCAGGTGATGTCACATGCGTCGGCTAGCAGGTGAGGAAGTCCACGGTGAATGAACAGAGCAGGGCTCTGCAGTATTCATGGGTAAACAGCCCTGTGGGAGAGACCGTAGCTTCCTGGGCCGTTCATCCATAATTACTCACCCTGACCCCGACGTCTTGGGTAAATAACCATGACCAAATGTGTACTTTGTGAAAGGACAGGATGTTTTCAAGTCATCAAGGTTTTAGGGTGCGGATGTGAAACCCAAGCACTCACTGCCTCGTTATTGAGGGATTATGTTTTCATCTGGGAGGTGTGTTTTTATTTTATACACTTCTATGTGTATCGCCCGTATTTACAGTAACACTCTCAAGGGGATTAACAGAACCCTCTTTGTCAATTGGAACACCTATCACTCATATACAACTATTTTAGTTGTATATAATTGATAGATAAATGTGTGTGTGTCATTGTCCGTTTCCAGTACAATGAAGTGTTGCAAAAAAATTATACCCTTTTCCTTTCATTAACATTTACATTTCGAATTAGGATTCTATGAAAAAAAAATATTAAGTACTCCATCCCCCCAAGTTGTAAAGACCTCATGCACTCCCAGTTAGGAATCTCTTGTCCTAGACTACAATCACAGCTGCTTTTATCCAAAGCGACTTACATCGGTTAACACACACATTGACATCCCGAATCAACCATGCAAGGAGACAGCCACTTCGTCAGGAGCAGTTAGGGTCAAGTGTCGTGCTCAGGGACACATCAACACCAGGAGGAGCTGGGGATCGAACTAGCAACCTTTCAGTTCCAAGACAACTGCTCCACCTCCTGCGCTAAGCCGACCCACTACCATGTCTCCGATCGCCATGCTCTCTGCTTCCCGTCGGCCCAGCGGGGGGCGTTGAGGAGGGTACTCCAGACCAGTGTGGGGACCCAGCGATAAGGGCCACCATCACCATCAACGTACCAGCAAGACCATCACCCAAACACCAGCACCACCGCCACCACCGCCGCCGCCGCCGCCGTCGCCGCCGCCGCCGCCGCCGCCGCCGCCGCCGCCGCCACCGCCACCACCAGCAGCCCAGCACCAGCAGCCTATTAAAAAGCCTTGTTTGTGCCCTTTCTCTCAGACAGGAGGCTGCATTATGCATGGACGCCTAGTGATGACATCATTCAACACAGCAGTCCGGTCTGTCTGTCTGTCTGTCTGTCTGTCTGTCTGTCTGTCTGTGTGTGTGTGTGTGTGTGTGTGTGTGTGTGTGTGTGTGTGTGTGTGTGTGTGTGTGCGTGTGTGTGTGTGTGCGCGTGTGTGTGCGTGTGCGTGTGCGTGTGCGTGTGCGTGTGTGTGTGTGTGTGTGTGTGTGTTTGTGTGTGTGTGTGTCGTTATCCGTTTACAGTACAATGAAGTGTTTCAAAAATGGTATTCATTTTTTCCTTTCATTAACATTTACATTTCGAATTAGGATTCTATAAAAAAAGCATTAAGTACGCCATCACCCCTAGTGGTAAATACCTCATATGTATTAACAATAGTAGTGATATAGTAGTAGTAGTATTAGTAGTGAATAGTGATGTGTCAATGGGGCCATTGAGTAAAGCGCTCATTCTGATTCATGTGTTCTTTCTTTTGTCTTGGAAAAATGAGAACAAGCAGCTCGATTCATGCTAGAGATTAAAATAGCGTCAGACTCACACCCATACACACACACACACACACACACACACATACAAACGCATACACACACACACACACACACACACACACACACACACACACACACACACACACACACACACACACACACACACACACACACACACACACACACACATGTGTTTTCCAGCAGAAGGTCAGTTCCTGTGTGGTGTTGAATAAGCGGGTGTAAATCTGTAAATAATTGGGTCTCTGTAAGCACCACATGATGATGTGTGTGTGTGTGTGTGTGTGTGTGTGTGTGTGTGTGTGTGTGTGTGTGTGTGTGTGTGTGTGTGTGTGTGTGTGTGTGTGTGTGTGTGTGTGTGTGTGTGTGTGCGCGTGTGTGTGTGTGTGTGTGTGTGTGTGTGTGTGTATGCGTTTGTGAGTTTATTTGTGTGTGACTATTTTAATCGCTAGCATGAAGCAAGCAGTTTGTTCTCATTTTTCACAGACAAAAGAAAGACACATCTGAATGAGCGCTTCACTCAATGGCCGCATTGACAAATCACACTACTACTATATCACTACTATTGCAAATACATATGAGTTGTTTACAACTAGGGATGTGGGCTCACTTAAAAATAATAAGCACATGTCGTTGCCATACAACAGGGTGGTAGAGGGAGTAACAGAACCACGGATGTGAGACTTCCCTGCCAGCAAACATCTGCCTTGCTGCCACATTCCCGAGGCATCAACAGGAATCTCTCCGAGGTCAGAGGTCACAAGAGAAGTGACCCCGACTGCAAACTGTCTCTGTGGTCCTTTGCTTCCTCTTTTCATCTTGAAATCCTAGGCAGAGGTCTTATCTTAAAGGGGACTGGATTCCAGCTACAATACAAACTACGGCCCATTGTTTTTTTCTAAACACAATGTTCCACTTAAATATTCAGATGCAACAAATGCAGGCTACACAAAATATTGATTCAATTTGGTTTGGAAAGAAGCAAGACGTCAGTCTTCAACGTTTTGGTGCGCGCTGACGTCAGCCCTGGTTGCCTTTCGGGGCAAGCTGTTGCCTCTCAAATTGTACCGATATCGATCTATAAAATTACAATGATCCATGCGTTCTTGTGAGATGCATTGCAATGCATTAAGAGTATGACTCGGGTTCTAAACCGCTTGATACTTTATTATTTGTGGGTTATTAAGGGTAACGGGTAATTAAGTGTAATAAAGGTTGTGATAGAAGCATTCTGCAGTGATATTTTTTTTAATATGTGTAAAAAATCCTCTCCTGGAACCGTCACCTTATCGTGGTGGAGAGGTTTGCGTGTCCCTGTGAACCTGAGAGCTGTGTTGTCGGGAGCCTTGTGCTCCTGGTAGGGTCTCTCATGGCAGAGTGGTCTCAGGTGAGGGGCCAGACTAAGAATGGTTCAAAAAACTCCAATGAAGAACGAAAAAAGAGGAGATGTGACCCGGCCCGGAGGAAGCCCGGGGCCCCCGTCTGGAGCCAGGCCCAGACGGAGGGCTCGATGGCGAGCGCCTGGTGGCCGGGTTTGCCACGGAGCCCGGTCGGGCACAGCCCGAACAAACTACGTGGCACCCCCCCTCTCTTCATCCCATGGGCCCACCACCTGTGGGAAGACCCGTTGGGGTCGGGTGCGCAGCCACATGGGTGGCAGCGAAGGTCAGGGGTCTCGACGGACCAGACCCGGGCGGCAGAAGCTGGCTCTGGGGACGTGGAACGTCACCTCGCTGTGGGGAAAGGAACCGGAGCTTGTGAGGGAGGTGGAGCGCTATCAGTTAGATCTGGTGGGGCTTACCTCCACGCACAGTCTCAGCTCTGGTACCGTACTCCTGGATAAGGGTTGGACTCTATTCTTCTCCGGAGTTGCCGAGGGCGTGAGGCGCCGGGCGGGTGTGGGGATACTCATAAATCCCCGGCTGAGCGCCGCGGTGTTGGAGTTTACCCCGGTAGACGAGAGGGTCGCCTCCCTGCGCCTAAGGGTTGTAGGGGGGAAAACTCTGACTGTTGTTTGTGCATATGCACCAAACAGCAGCTCAGAGTACTCGGCCTTCTTGGAGACCCTGAATGGAGTCCTGTATGGGGCTCCAGTAGGGGACTCCGTAGTTCTGCTGGGAGACTTCAACGCCCACGTGGGCAACGATGGAGACACCTGGAGAGGCGTGGTGGGGAGGAACGGCCTCCCTGATCTAAACCCGAGCGGTCGTTTGTTATTGGACTTCTGTGCTAGTCATGGATTATCCATAACAAACACCATGTTCGAACATAAGGGTGCTCATAAGTGTACCTGGTACCAGAGTACCCTAGGCCGAAGATCGATGATCGATTTCGTGATCGTGTCATCTGACCTGAGGCCGCATGTTTTGGACACTCGGGTAAAGAGAGGGGCGGAACTGTCAACCGACCACCATCTGGTTGTGAGTTGGATCAGGGAATGGGGGAAATTTCCGGATAGACCTGGTAAGCCCAAACGAGTAGTGCGGGTGAACTGGGAACGTCTGGAGGAGGCCCCCGTCCTAGGTATCTTCAACTCACACCTCCGGCGGAGCTTTTCTGGCATTCCTGTGGAGGTTGGGGGCATTGAGCCGGAGTGGGCGGTGTTCAAAGCCTCCATTGCTGAAGCTGCGGTGGCTAGCTGTGGCCTCAGGGTCTTAGGCTCCTCAAGGGGCGGTAACCCTCGGACACCGTGGTGGACACCGGTGGTCAGGGAAGCCGTCCGACTGAAGAAGGAGGCCTTCCGGGATATGATATCCTGGAGGACTCCTGACTCGGTTGCAGGGTACCGACAGGCTCGAAGGGCTGCAGCGGCTGCCGTGTCGGAGGCTAAGCAGCGGGTGTGGGAGAAGTTCGGAGAGGCCATGGAGAAGGACTTTCGGTCGGCACCAAAGTGTTTCTGGAAGACTATCCGGCACCTCAGGAGGGGGAAACGGGGAACCATCCAAGCTGTGTACAGTAAGGATGGGACTCTGTTGACCTCAACTGAGGAGGTCGTCGGACGTTGGAAGGAACACTTTGAGGAACTCCTGAATCCGAATAACACGCCCTCTATGTTGGAGGCAGAGCTCGAGGTTGATGGTGTTTCGTCGTCAATTTCCCTGGTGGAGGTCACTGAGGTAGTCAAACATCTCCGCAGTGGCAAAGCCCCAGGGATTGATGAGATCCAGCCAGAAATGCTAAAGGCTCTGGGTGTTGAGGGGCTGTCATGGTTGACACGCCTATTCAACATCGCGTGGGAGTCGGGTACAGTGCCAAAGGAGTGGCAAACCGGGGTGGTGGTTCCCCTGTTCAAAAAGGGGGACCAGAGAGTGTGTGCCAATTACCGGGGTATCACACTTCTCAGCCTCCCTGGTAAAGTCTACTCCAAGGTGCTGGAAAGGAGAGTTCGGCCGATCGTCGAACCTCAGATTGAAGAGGAACAATGCGGTTTTCGCCCCGGACGTGGAACTACGGACCAGCTCTTCACTCTCGCAAGGATCCTGGAGGGGGCCTGGGAGTATGCCCATCCGGTCTACATGTGTTTTGTGGATCTGGAGAAGGCGTATGACCGGGTCCCCCGGGAGAAACTGTGGGAGGTGCTGCGGGAGTATGGGGTAAGGGGGTCTATCCTCAGGGCCATCCAATCTTTGTACTCCCAAAGCAAGAGCTGTGTTCGTGTTCTCGGCAGCCAGTCAGTTTCGTTCTCAGTGGGTGCTGGTCTCCGCCAGGGCTGCGCCTTGTCACCAGTCCTGTTTGTGATATACATGGACAGGATATCGAGGCGTAGTCGTGGTGGGGAGGGGTTGCAGTTCGGTGGTCTGAGGATCTCGTCACTGCTTTTTGCCGATGATGTGGTCCTCATTGGATCATCGGCCTGTGACCTTCAGCACTCACTGGATCGGCTGGCGGCCGAGTGTGAAGCGGCTGGGATGAGGATCAGCACCGCTAAATCTGAGGCCATGACTCTTAGCAGGAAACCGGTGGATTGCTTACTCCGGGTAGGAAATGAGTCCTTAGCCCAGGTGAAGGAGTTCAAGTACCTCGGGGTCTTGTTCGCGAGTGAGGGTACTATGGAGCGTGAGATTGGCCGGAGAATCGGAGCAGCGGGGGCGGTATTGCGTTCGCTTTACCGCACCGTTGTAACGAAAAGAGAGCTGAGCCGCAAGGCAAAGCTCTCGATCTACCGGTCGATCTTCGTTCCTATCCTCACCTATGGTCATGAGGGCTGGGTGATGACCGAAAGGACGAGATCGCGGGTACAAGCGGCCGAGATGAGTTTTCTCAGAAGGGTGGCTGGCGTCTCCCTTAGGGATAGGGTGAGAAGCTCAGCCATCCGTGAGGAACTCGGATTAGAGCCGCTGCTCCTTTACTTAGAAAGGAGTCAGCTGAGGTGGTTCGGGCATCTG
>NC_044056.1:4081214-4083714 GCF_902167405.1 Gadus morhua | reverse complement strand
GTTGGTCCTATCTTTGAGGCTGGAGGTCGCTCCTTGCTGCTTTCAACTATGTACGCATCGTTTTCCCTATTTGATGGCATTACTGGATTGGTCCAATCAAACTGTGCCTTTCACCAACAGATTGATGCACACACACACACACACACACACACACACACACACACACACACACACACACACACACACACACACACACACACACACACACACACACACACACACACACACACACACACACACACACAGTTTTCAAAGCACAACCTGGGCATACCCTCATTTTCGAAGGTCCTCTAGTTCTGGGCTACGGCAAAAACATCCACTTCCACATTGAACAACAAAATACGTTGCCATGTTGGAACCGAAAGACCAAACAAAACAGCGTCCTTCACTACGGCCATGAGAGATGCGCCGACTCTGCTATGAAGTTGGCTTTCGCCATCAGTACCGGGCTCACATTGAACGCTAACGCTATCATGCTAATGCTAACCAGCGTGCTAATCAAGTAGTGTGTGTGGGTGGCTTGGCAGCTCTCTCTCCGCCCCCCCCCCCCCCCCCCCCCCCCCCCCCCCCCCCCCCCCCCCCCCTGCGGTGTTGTGCGTCGATGAGGCCGGACGGAGGCCAACAGGCCGGAGGCCGAGCGTCGACACAGAGACAAGATCTGTTTCAGGCCAGTTTCCTCTTCTCCTCTTTCACACAGAGTGACCGGCTGACGCAGGGAGGTTCCCCGAAGGGCCCCGATGTCCGGGGCCTACGCGTCAAGACACGTCTCGGTTACCGTCGCCAGAAGCAGTCTCACCCCCCCCCCCCCTCGCCCCCCCTCCTCTCCAATTCCAGACCAGCGGACCAGTGGAGAATGGTGCCATCAGAGAACTTTCTGAGGGCACAGAAATGATGAAGGATGGTTTAATGACCAGTGTGATGCGGCGAGATCTTGAGATGCTAGATTTGATGCGTGAACATTAAAGATGGTCGATTATTAAGCTTGCTTGTTGATGATGATGACAATGTTTCCCCATGTGGAGAAGTCTTCCATCCAGAATTGTCTTTGAAATTAGAAAGTCAATGTGCAAAATGCTGTATTTTGTTTGTACAAACCTCCCAGCAGGTCCACTTGAAACAAGTTGTCACTGAAAAACAGCAGTAACAGTCGTACTAATTATCCTGATTTCAAACAGTTTTTTAAGTACTAATCAATATAAATTGAGAAAGACATTTTAAGAGTGTTGCAGATTGAAACACCGGTATTTGACCGAACAAAAAAAAAACAAGGCTGTGTGTGTGTAGACTTTCAAAAAGGGAAGCGATACTGCTGATTTTCTGATTGCTATTCATGTTACACCACATGTTTACGATACCTAACTTTTTATATCCAACTCTGCGTTTCCTCTTGGCAGGATACACTACTTCGGGTCCATGTTTCCGACCACAACGAACATCAGCTTCTGCTTTGCCAAACAAAGGCGAGACAAACACTAAACACGCCCAAACAGTCAGAAGGCGTTTTAGGGCTGATAGCAACGTCTTCGATAGAGATCAGGGTGTTCCAAAATGGACGCCGCCTGGCAGAGTGTCAGGGTCATCGGGTTGCTTCGGCCAGAGAGTGAAAACATCATACATTACAAGTACTAAAATATTTACACCCTTCCTCAAGCTCGGTAGAGCTTCCATCCTTCAGCAGGTGTCTGGTAGCTGTTGGGTAATGCAGACGTTCTGCCAAGCTTCAACCCAGTGGGCTGATCGAAGAGCTGTAGCCGTACCCCCGTGGCAAACTCTGATATCGACTCACCAATTCTTCAGTCGCACCACGCAGGATTTAATCAGTTTAAAGCGATCACAGCAGCCCCGGAAGCTGGAAGGGTATCTGCGATGGCGACATTTACATCCTAGCCTCCATCCATTCAACCTCACCCTCCATGAACTAATAGGGAGGTTTTTAAAACACCATTGAATAAACAGCCTATTACCTAACGGAATTAGCATACATTGTGCTGCCCCCCTCAGCCTTTTGCAGGG
The DNA here is from genome assembly GCF_902167405.1 of Gadus morhua. Classification (NCBI taxonomy): domain Eukaryota; kingdom Metazoa; phylum Chordata; class Actinopteri; order Gadiformes; family Gadidae; genus Gadus; species Gadus morhua. The sequence goes on along the minus strand of NC_044056.1, from coordinate 4,081,701 downwards.
GCGTCTAAGACTGCGCTACCTTGATCAAGATGGAGCTCACAGGGTGCACTCCGCTTGTAACAATGGACTGTCCTCGTTGCACGCCTACACCGTCTGTTTTCCTCTTATCGCGATCCGTGGGTTGTGAGAGAGCCAGCACCTTCAGACAGGCTGGTAATGCTTCCCATTTGGTTCAACGTTTCGCATTGGCTTCCTAAAGCCCAGATTCCTTGCTTATTCATTTATTTATTCATTTAGCAGAGTGTTAACCCGGCGAGGGTGAATGAGTGGTTGCCACAGCGGAGGATTGGTGTGTTCACTTTATTAATCCCCTGAAAAGCAATTGATACATTTCATGGATTCGTTTATCTTGTACATTTATCCTGGTGAACTTTCCTTCACCCTGGTCCATTTGGTTTGAGGACTGGTTATACTGCGAAACAGACCAGGGAAATGGGGTTTAGGTCTTAGTGTTGCGAATGACCAAAAGTATTTTCCACCTTTTTAT
>NC_044056.1:4063714-4076214 GCF_902167405.1 Gadus morhua | reverse complement strand
CATCTCTCTGCAAGACAGATGCACACACACACACACACACACATACACACACACACACACACACACACACACACACACACACACACACACACACACACACACATCTCAGCCAGATCCATGTATGCCCGCGTCCCGGGTCATATTAGAGGGGGGGGCCCTTGGGTGACGAGAGATTTGACAGCCCCCCCCCCCCCCCCCCCCCTGCCCCCCGCCAGCGACGTGTCTAAGAGGGTCTAAAAGCGGCCCTGCTGGCTTCCTGTTGTCCCTTCATAATCCCGGGCCCCTGAGCCGGTGAAACGCCAGCTGATGCAGACAGGAAGAGGGGCCCCTGCCTTGCCAGACATGCCAGGCATTACACACACACGCGCTCACACACACACAAGCACACACACACACACACATATGCATACATATCAGGAGCATGCACACAAATGCACCAGTGTGCACACACACAAATGCCAACGCTGCCATCAGCATCCCAGCTGTCAATCAGCTGACCCGGATGACATCATGCGGGCCAGGGTTCTAAGTATAACCCAAGGGTCTGATGGATTGGGTTGGCTGGGTCGCCTCTATAAGAGACCATGGCAGTGAGGCACACACAAGGGAGACTGCTCTGAAATCAAACAAACCCACAAGGCTTTTTATTTCCAGCATCCACATCCTTCTCGGCATCCATTAAGAGATGCCTTATCCCTAAACCCGGTCCTTAAAGCAAGAGCAGGCCTTTTTTATTTGAGATTTTTTTTTTGGTCATACAACAATCAATTCATCAAAAGCCCTGACAATGCTGCCTACCTACCTGCGCGCAATTTGCCTGTGCCCTAATCGTGCATGACTCTGGATGGTGTAGCCAAATTGCCTTCCCCTATTTTTAAGGACATTTGTCACGTTTGTTGAAATTATCTTGACGTCCCTACAGCAATTAATAAATCAAATGCTCTGATCAAACGAAAGAAAACAGTCTGGTATTTGTTGCGGTCGCACGCCTGTACCAAGCCCATCCAGTCACTTCATTTGGCCGTAATTAAATGATTGGATGTGCTTGGTACAGACCTGAGACTGCCACAGATACCTGTTTGTCTTCCTTCTGACCCGACCACCTGGCTGCCCTTTGCCTGTGCGCTAATTGCCCATGACTCTGATGGTGTATACAAATCGCCTACCCTCGCTTTAACGACATGCACCTGTGGTCACTCGCTGCGGATGCAAGAATGTGCTCAAAGATATGCATTCAAGACTGAGGCCACGTTTATACGTAGCAGGGTATTTCTAGAAACAAATATTTCCCCCCCCCTCCGTTTTCAAAAATAACATTGTGCACACAACATCGTTTTCAAAAAAGTTGTAGTTTACATCAAAACGGATAAATACGCCGTTGGGACATTATAACTATGTCAAACCTATGGGCGGCAGTGTAGGGAGAAGGATAAAGCCATGCAAGCCAATCAGAATCCTCAGAATCAACAACAACGAATAACACGAGCGTCTTCCTGTAACAAACAAACTGTAAACATTGGGCGCTCATATGACGTTAAGCATTTCCTGGCGCATAATGTGACGTTTCAGAACCTAAAACCCCGTTTCTCCCCGTTGACACGACAACATGTAACCGGCGTTTTCAGAAATCTCCACTTTGGCCGGAGTTTTTAGAAATGATCGTTTTCTGTGACAAAAACAGCGTTTTCGTGTAAATGAGAGGCCAAACCGTGTGAAAATATCTGCGTTTTCCCTTTGTGTAAACGGGGCCTGAGTAGCAAACAAAGTTTGTATCTATCAAGATGCATGTGTTTTTAGGCTACCAACGTGTGGTGTGTGAGAAGTGAGAAGTGTTAGTCTGTAGCAATAAACAGTAAATTTTCCACTGTGTTAACACTGAAGCTACTTTGCACATGCTGAAGAAAGACTTTTATGGACAGGCTTGTGTAAGAAAAATCAATCCATCAACACAGTTGCTTATTTTCAGATTAAAGACATTTCTGACTCGTCACAGTTAACGTGACAGGGTTAAGTTGCACACCTAGATGCAAAGTACATCTTGTCCATTCCCACAAGAACGAGGAAGACACATGTACAGTGTGTACTAACTACAGCATGCTGCCTTCAGCTTGACCTTAAGAGAGAATAACTACACCTAGATAATTAGAGCGATAGAAACAGTCACCTGTTTCTCCAAAATGAGTGCAATAATGATTCAACGTTAGTACAACGACTGTACTTAGTCCACGCCGACCTAAAACCAAGGACACTTTGTTCCCTTTCTTTTAAACAAATATCATCAATGTAAACATCCACCTAGTTCAATAGAAGATTGGTTTTCAACAGAGGATTATGCGATGACTGATGACTGCGATGAGAATGTCAATATGTCGTTAATATTGTTAGATATCGTCATACTTGGTACACCTTCATATCCCAAAGGTCCCCACAAAGGTGATCTTTGGCCCATAAAGTGCACTTCCAACACACCTCATGTGGGGAGAGGAGGGGAGAGGGCGACGATACAAACGCACCGCACACATCTTTTAAATCATTTGCGTCAACGGTGTGTGTGTGTGTGCGTGCAGGTTATTGCGTTTGTTACGTGGCCGATGATTCAGCTGGTTTCTTTGGCTAAATATAAGCTTAGTGTGGACCTTCTCGGTGTTTCATTCAATATAACACTCTTTCTAGAGAACAGGATGTATGTTTAAATGAAACACTCAGACTGAAGGTGTTTTCTTTGGCACAGAGGTAACAAATAATTGACTCAGTTCACTATTGAGTTGACTCTGATTTGACGTCACTTGCCTAACCACACCCTCCTTATCGCTTCCTAAAATACAGACTGTGTGCGTATGCGGGTACATGCTTGTGTGTGTTAGTGTGTGTGTTTGCATGCAAGTGTGTGCATACATGCTTGTATGTGTTTGTGTGTGTACGTGTGTGTGTGCGTTCCCGTGCATTTGTGTGTGCTTGCATGCCTTTGTGACAACGTCAGCCATAAAAGCGATGGTGTTCTTATTTGCAAAGAGTCGTCTTGCGTGAGAACACAATTGCTCCGGCCTCGCCCTCTCTAATCACCTCACAGCACATCCAGGTGATAAACAACCCCACGCACACACATCATGACCTGCTAGGTGTCAGGTGTTGATGCAGCTTCCAGGGCAGAGATTGCGATCTGTTGTTTTAGTTTTTACGACGCAGGGTTTGAAGCCGCCTGCGGGGAGAGTAGTGTGACATCCAACACAATAACAACGTCTTGAGGGCAGCACCTGGAAAAACAAGCCGGACTCAAATCTTCTCCAGCATGTGGGACAGTCCAAGGTGCACCTGTTGGGTTACATTTCACTCTGGTTTGAGTCAGTGTGCTCGGCCTGTGCGGGGGAAACAAACACGGTGTACCGGGGGAACTTGTGTTACACAACCACTGTGCAACTCGCCGCTTCTGCCCGGGCGCAGGAACAACGGCAGGCGGGAGAGGGGCTGTCTGGTGTTGTGTTTGTGGTGGGAACGCTGAGGGCATAATTTACACCGGGCCGATGATTATGACTCTAGTGGAGTCGTGACTGCAGCCTCGCAAGAGATGCTTATGTAAAGACGTGCACACCCAGAACTAGTGGGAGAGATTCACACGTACAACCAGAGTCCTACAGACCCAGAACTAGTGGGAGCGATTCACACGTACAACCAGAGTCCTACAGACCCAGACCTAGTGGGAGCGATTCACACGTACAACCAGAGTCCTACAGACCCAGAACTAGTGGGAGAGATTCACACGTACGACTGTAGTCCTACAGACCCAGACCTAGTGGGAGAGATTCACATGTACACCCTCCCGTAGCGTAGCCAAGAAAGAAGTGAAGCAAGGCGAACAGAGTTTGTAGACAAAATAGCAATTTATTAATAACTTATCTTTCTTTACATTCATCAGAGAGGGGATAGAGGTCAGCGTATTGGCTTCCTTTTTTGTCTCAAACACATTCACCCCATGCCGAAGGAGAGCAGAAACAAAGTCCTCCACGTCTTTTTGTCTCAATCCACAGAAGAAGAAAACAAAACAAAAATAAACAACCACCTTTCATTAATTTCCCTGAAGAGGTGAGGCCACCACAAGACCTCCAACCTTTTTAAAAATCAACATCTCCTCAAACCATTGGCCAAAGAAAGGTGAAAACCCCCTCCCGCATTCTTCAGACCAGGCAAGGGTCACAAGACTGGACGCAGACAGGGGTACATGGACGTCGCAGTGCCACGAACGCACCTTTCTGTGAACAAAAGTAAGGCTTACGACCACCGTGGCGTTGAATTGTGTGGAAGGATGCAAAAAAACAAAACAAGGCCCAGTGGCATAAATCACACACAAAGCTATGATCAAATATATTACACATATTATATACTCTTCTGCGCAATCCTTGGAGAGCCTACTTGATTTCTTCGTGTTTTTGGCATAATTAACTTGAAACGCACGGATCTCTTCTCTTTACATAAGGATAGAAAAAGGAAAAAAAGATTGTCCAGTACCCAGTTTTTTGCAAAGGGTATGTATAATTGGTATATAGTATAGATATATAGATAATGTATATAATGTATAAAAGACCACGCAAGTGTAAAACGAGAGTCCAGTACGCTTGTGCCAACTATATCCGGGATGCAGTCACCCCACACAGAAAAAGTCTTCACAGAAGACAGGAGCAAAGAGAAAACAGAAAAGAGTCCAGAGATGAAAGAGTGCTTAACCCAGAAAGTAAAAAGAAGATTGCCCACCTCCAAAAAAAATAACTCAACAATGAAAAAACGTCGCTTATTTATAAGTTTGAACAATCACGTCTCTTTGGCATGCCAGTCCGGCAACTGTAAAGTTTCACTGACTAACGGCCGTCAAATTGTTCCGTGTTCTCTTTTGCCACAAAAGCATTTTTGTTATTCGTATTTTAAATAACCATAAAAACAGCCAGTCGGCGGTTGATTGCGCATTGCAAGAAAAAGTCTCTGTCCTCCTCTTCCACATCCAAAGGGTCACTTTGTGTTCTGTGGTTCTCCGTCTCTCCGGGCCAGCCTGACTGCCTCAGCAGCCACGCCCGTCTCCCTCCCGTCTCCGCAGGCCCACAAACCCTGCGGAGGTCTTTAAGTTAACCAGCCGAGTCCCGCCCCCCCAGTGGGGGGGTTAGGGGGGGGGGCTGCCGCGACGACAACCACACCGGGAGCCGAGCTCCGCCCCTCGCCGTCGAGGGCGGGGCTTCAAAACAGTCCTCGCCCGCAGGTAGGACGCCTCCTCCTACGACTCGACGAGGAGCTCTGAGGGGTCAAAGCTCAGTAAGGGTTCAGGTAACCAAGGGTGAGGGGGGGGGGGTGGAGAGAAAAGAGATCAGGGTTGGTTGGTTGGTTGGTTGGTTGGTGGCCACCGCGCTGCCCCCCCCCCCCCCTCACGTGGACTGCAGGGGGTCCAGCTGGAAGACGTTGTGGTTGGTGGGCGTGGTGAAGTACAGCGGGGCCGGGTGGGGGCCGGGGGCCACGCGGTTGTCGCAGGGGCTCTTGAGGCCCAGCGTGCGCTCAAAGTCCAGCAGCTGGCCCATGAAGTTGAAGTTGGGCGAGATGTTGGACTTCTTCATCTTGACGATGTCGTACGCGTCGTTCATGGACAGCGCGAGCTTCTGCATGAGGTAGGCCACCGTCACGGTCACCGAGCGGCTGATGCCCGCCAAGCAGTGGACCAGGACGCCGCACTTCTGGCCCCGTGCCTCGTCTGCGTGGAGAGAAGAGAAGAGGGGGGGGGGGGAGAGTGGTTAGAGAGACCCTTCTCTTTTAAGAACAGAACCGATGGGGACGGAACAAGTGGGAGCGTCAAGGAGGCTCCGGTCGCTTGTTGCTGTGGATACGACCTCCTAGCCTTCTTAACGAAGACCCCCGCCGTGTGTTAGGGTCGGGGTGTGAGGGTGCTCCTGTCGATCTCGCTGTGGACCCTTGAGAAATAATGTTTTCCCCCCCCATGCATGTCGTCCCGACAGACCCTGAGACAGAGGCTGCATTCTTTTCCTTCCTCCCTCCCTCCCTCCCTCCTCCTCACCCCTCTCTCTCCCTCTCTCTCCCCCCCACCCACTCTGTTCTTGTTGCCCTGGCCGGGCCGAGAGAAGCCCACTGGGGAAATGGACTAATACGCTCTATTAAGGGATCCTTCCGTCCGCTGGGGGGGTGAGAGAGGGCAACTCCCACAATGGTGCCATTTGGGCGTGTAAATGCAGGAGTCAGGGCAAACAGGATGTCAACAAGGCCCCAGTAAATGTTCCCCTTTGTACTGGGGAGGGGTGTGTGGGGGGGGGTGGCGAGGCCCCGGCTATGTCCTAGATTACTTTCAATGCCACTTCCTTCCTGTAGCTCTCGAATTACCATCCACCCCCGCGAACCCTCCCCCCCTCCTCCCCCCTCCCCCAGCAGTTCTGCCAGCAGCCCCATGGCCAGCCTTCTCATGTTTCAGAGTGGCCCCTTTGTGCTGCAATTACACAGGCCCCGGGACATCCGAGGGGGCCTGCCTCCCATTGAAGTCCAATCATTTGTACTTGGCAGGCACACACACACACACAGACACACACACAGACCCACACACACACGCGCGCTCTATGGCAGCAAGGGCAGAGAGTTGTATTCCTACGCTTTTTAAACAACCAATGCCCTTAATCTGCGATGTAGTGGGTCTGTTTATCAGGCCCGCGTGATTGGCTGGTGATAAATAAATAAAAAAAAACAGCAACAACCGCAGCGTTGTTGAGGGGGAGGGCGGGGAGGGGGGGGGGGGGGGGGGGGGGGAGCGCGCTAATCTGAAGTTGCCAACAGGAACTTCCTGGCGGAGATAAGCCCTATCACATTGTGAGAGCCCTGCTGAGCGTTAGTTTGTTCTTTGAGAAGATTGGGGTGTCATTCAAATTCTTGTTTATATCTTATGTATAAATTAATCAATGTTGTTTTATTAAAATACAGTGACAATGCAGCCATATCATAACCAGGTGACAAACCAGAGTTTGGCTAAACAATGCAAATGAACAAAAAAAAAATAGTACTGTTTTTGGGTTGTTTAAATGAGGATGAAAGTAGTTCTCACCGATGAAGCTGATGGCCTCGGGGAAGAACTGCGACAGGTTCTGGCTCCAGTGGTCCGAGATGGGGATCTGCTTGTACTTAAACTCCCCGGCGTTCTCGAAGAGGTTGGGCAGGTTGGGCGTCACGTTCAGGATGTACTTGATGCCGTACTGCTCCAGGATGTCCAGGTTGGTCGAGTCCTTAGCGCAGCCCAGGTAGAGGTGGGGCAGGATCTCCACGGGGAACGACGGCTGCGGGTTGGAGAGCGGGCTGCCGTCCGAGTCGGTGGCGCTGCTCGGGTCGAGGTCGGACTCGATGTCTGACGAGTCGGAGCTGATGCGCAGCCCGCCGAGGCCCAGGACGTGGGCCGGGGGGGAGCCGCCGATGGACGACCCGTCCAGATTGGTCTCGCACATGGAGGGGAATTCCGCCTGGAATTTACTGAAGCCCCCTGGAGAAGGAAGGGGAAAAAAAATGAATCAAACACATGCTTTGTTTTGAGACGTGCAAATGTAGGCCGAGGCCGCCCCAGTATCACCACAACAAGTTATATAATGGTGATACCCCGGTGGCGTTCCAAAGACACATGAACGAGCAGATTGGTGTAAATAAGAATGTAATTCACGACTCACCCTCGAGGTAATAAGCCTTGTACCCCTCGTCCTTCATCCTCCTCAGCAGCAAGCCCAGAACGGACCCGCCGTCCACGTTCTCGTTCCAGTCGCGGCTGTACTCGTCGTACAGCACGATGGTGTCCGTCTTGCACCTCCGCGCGAACCTCTCGCGGTCCTCGCCGTTGGACAGCAGCGACTTCATGGGCAGGTTGCCCTTCTTCAGCCTCCGCAGCATGAGGCTGGGGATGGACACGTTAATCGCCGCCTCGACGTGCGACGACTCGAACAGCTCCTGCGCGCGGCAGTCCATGACCAGCAGGCAGTCGCGGCGGGCCTCGAGCTGCTCGCGGAGCCAGCCCACGGTCTTGCTGACGGCCATCACCGTCTCGATCTGCACGGGCTTAAGCTTGTCGAGCATTTATGTAAAAAAAACAGGGGTGAGCAGGGTGCTGCAGAAGACGCGTCGCGTCGCGGTGCGGGTCCGAGAGAGAGACGACGCTAGACGCCGATTGCAGCAGCAGCAGCAGCAGCGCTGTTTGCATGCAAGAACAACATCAATGTTGTGGGTTCGGTTGTAGGACGAGACGCACGGAGGTTTTTCTTCTGTGCTGTGTTGTCAGTCGCCTACAGGATCTTCAGATCTTCCGAGAAAACGCGATCCGTTGGCGATTTCTTGTGGCGACCGATAAACTGGCGCTCATTCATGCAGCTGCGCAAAGAATGTCCACGTATTTATCAATGACTCACAGCGGCGTTCAGCTCCGTGTTATATAACTCACAGCAGATCAGGAGTTGAAAACAAAAACAAGCAATGCTCTTCCTGTTACAAAAATTCCCAAAAAGGAGATTTGGTTAGCGGTCGTCCTGAGCTAAACACCGGAGGATCGGGAGTATATATCCGCTTGGTTGTTCTGGAGACTGCGGGGATTGATTCCTCCTCGCCGTGAGAACAGGAGTCAGACTGGCTGATGCGAACGCTGCGGCGCCACTCTAGTGAATGGCTGGAGACGGGAGGCGTTTCAATGGATACATGATGTCCCGCCAGCCAATCAGAGGAGGCCTGGGTGCTCGTCACCTTGGAAACGGGGCCGGATGGATTGGCCTGTGTTGATGAATTGTTAATAAGTTTGTCATTCACAAAAAAAAAAAACGCCAAGGAATTTCCGCTCCGGATCAAGTGAGTGCCAGCGAACAGAAGTGAGCTACGGGGGGAAGGAAGTCGAGGAGCGTTGCTTCAGACTCGCAGAGGAGAGAGAGAGAGAGACGGAGGGAGAAGGGAAACCTTTGCGCTCAGATTTCTTACTGGCGCGGCTTCGTTAGTGCGCATGTGAGGCAGCGGAAACACGGCGGGCTGTTCTGAGCACAGAGTTATACCTGCCAGTCACAAATTCAGACATAAGGAAAAGAAAACGCATTGCATGGATGTTCAAATTATTAATTTGAGAATAATAAAATAGGGAAAATACATTATTAGGAAGATACTGCCTCCGTACGATTGGATTGTCTAGATGTTTGGACTATATAATTGGGGGCATGTGTCCTTTGCAACGAGAAATAAATGATGAATGGATAAATGAACGGAGTGTGTGCACGTGTGTGTGTTTGTGCGTGTGCGCGCGTGCGCATGTGTGTGTCGCAGTACTGGCGCTATTTCTGTCTCCGTGGAGCCTTCCCTGGGTTCAAGGGCATTGCATTCAAACTCAAAAAGCTTTATTTGGCATGTGAAAGAAACGTTTACATTGTCAAAACAGGTAAGATAAATGGGCCAAAATGAAATATTAATTCAGTTAATATTAACAATATATTAAATACTAAATATATAAAAGTGCAATATGGAATCCCAAAAAATTATAAAAGTCAAGTATAAAATAACTCCAATAAACAGTTAAAGTAGGCTATAGACTTTTACATGCATTGTTAGAGGATATGTTCAATCGTTTAATTATTGTGAACCAAAATACTCTCTCTCGCTGACTCTCTTCCATATATTCAAACGGATTTAACGGCATGATGGGAACCTGACATTTACGTTTCTGACAACATAGGCCTATACGTAAAATGGGAGATAAGATGTAGGCAACACAAGGACACACACAAACAAACACAAACACACACAAAGATCCCATCGTGTGCGTAGGCCTACGTGTGGTGTGTGATTGTGTGTGTGTGTGTGTGTGTGCGTGTGTGTGTGCGTGTGCGTGTGTGCGTGCGTGCGTGCGTGCGTTTATTTGAAGGCGGGGGGGGGGGGGGGTGTTAAGTGTTAATTCCATTACAATCAGCCCGGATTCTCGACATTAACACTTATGTGAGAATCTTTTCAGCGCTAAAGCAAAAGGTGTGTCATCAGAGCAGCGCTGATAAATAACCTCCGGGGGCGTTAACGGGGATGATGAGATGATGATGATGATGATGATGATGATGATGATGATGGCCTTAAACTGTTTGATTCACTTAGGTCACATAATTGTTATTAGATTCAGACTGCGATGACAGCTCGCACCTTGCAGTCTCGCATAGAAACACACGAAGAATCAAATGTGGTAGGAAGCCCTATATTGATGTATCGTTTCATGATCTGGGCGAAAACAGAAGAATATCATCATATGTAGGTAAAAACGGCAGAATATAGTTATTTTGTCCAATATCTAAGGCGATATTGCAGTACAATATCTAGACGGGGAAACACGCCCGCCCGGTAAACGGGGAGCAGACTGAAAAAGACGCGTCCTATAATGTTGCAATAGATCGCATTTTTTTTTTTGCTGCTATAAAAAACTACCGGTTTGCTTGCAAGTCAACAAGATATCTATAGCGGCTAAATACTCCCGCGGTATCGAGCGACTCTTATCAGCCTTGAGTTTCATCAACCTCACATCTCGGATAGCAGCTGCATATCAACACAAGTACAAGACGATTATGTTTCAGTGCTGCTGGTGTGAGAGCGGAACAGACCTTTAACAGCCACTCGCGACTCTCTCTGGTCTCACACGTCGTTTACATGCTCGTTGATATCCGTGTCGTGATTACAAAGTCAGTATAAGACACTCAAGAGATCTTATATTGCACGATTAATGATTTGATTGCATACAAGTTCGTCTAAAATTTTGTTCGGAAGTACGCTACACTATTTTCTTCTCCACAATGTAGGTGTGTGTGTCTGTGTGTGTGTGTGTTTGTGTGTGTGTCTGTGTGTGTGTGTATGTGTGTGTGTTTGTGTGTGATTGTTTCTGTCTGAGCCTGCATGTGTGAGTGTGTGCGTGCGTTTGTGTGTCTGTCTGAGCCTGCGTGTGTGTCTGTGTGTGTGGTTCTGTCTGTGGGATCCTACACGTGTCAGTGTGTGTGTGTGTGTGTGTGTGTGTGTGTGTGTGTGTGTGTGTGTGTGTGTGTGTGTGTGTGTGTGTGTGTGTGTGTGTGTGTGGTGTATGTGTGATTGTGTCTGTGGGATCCTACACGTGTGTGTGTGTGTGTGTGTGTGTTTGTGTGTGTGTGCGGCCCCATGGCCGCCCTGTCCCTCATGTAAAGCAGCCCGTGTGTTTGGGGCGTGTTCTGCAGGGCGCAGCGTGCCTGTGTGGCTGGCCAGTTAGCATATGGAATGTTTGGTGGCTCCAGAGCTAACAGTGACCCCTTGCCCCCCCCCCCCCCATCCCCCCTATCCACCCCTCCCAGACTAGAGACATGCCGTTCCTATTCACCTTAATGCGCTTGGCCCCAATTGCACCCACCTCCCTCCACACCCCCTTTGCTTTGTCTTCCCCTTTCTCCCCGCCAATTCTCCTTCCCCTCCACTCTTGCCCCCCCCCCCCCCCTCATCCCCACCACCTCCCATCTCATTGCCTCTTATGCATTTGTATTGATCTCCTCCCTCTCTCCCTTCACCAGACCGATCCTCAACCTGTTCTCTGCTTCTTTCTCTCTGTCGTTAGCATCTCCTCCTACTGTCTCTCTGTCTCTCTCTGCCTCTTCTTGAGACACCTCCTCCTCTCTCTCTCTCTGTCTCTCTGTCTCTCTCTCTCTCTCTCTCTCTCTCTCTCTCTCTCTCTCTCTCTCTCTCTCTCTCTCTCTCTCTCTCTCTCTCTCTCTCTCTCTCTCGTTCAGTTTAATTGCATTCTCTATTCGCTCGGAAAGGCATAGTTACATTCACCAAGCATGTCAAAATGAAACCCAATTTTCAAATCCAACTATCAACAATGCAATACAACAACAATCTGTTGTACTTTCCCCCTCTCCTCACACACCACACACACACACACACACACACACACACACACACACACACACACACACACACACACACACACACACACACACACACACACACACACACAGACCCATACACACACTTGCACGCATACACGTCCTGGGCTGGTAATCTCCTTGTTCCTGAGTCGTCTGCATGTCTGGATGAGGCAGAGCCTTTGTCCCCAAAACAAAGAGTTCACCACATGCAGGAGTCAGCTCCCAAGTCGTGTGTGTGTGTGTGTGTGTGTGTGTGTATGTGTGTGTTTGAGTGAGTGCGTGCGTGTCTGTATGAAATAGAGACTGAGGAATGATTGCAAAGATTGCATGCATAAGTGTTCCGTAATGTGTGTCTATGTGGAGTGTGTGTGTCAATCTGAACCTATATTTACGAAAAGCAAGATGAAGATAGAGCGACCGGAAGAGACGGATGGGGTTTGTGTGTGCGCGTTTGTGCGCGTTCGTGATGTTATTGGGTAATTGTAGCTAGCAGAAGAGCGATATCTCTGAAATCGCCCAAACAAGCACGCTCCATATCTCTGTGTGGTCCCCGGAGTCACGCACACACTGATAGCAGGAGGGAGGAAGACCATCCGG
>NC_044056.1:4051214-4056214 GCF_902167405.1 Gadus morhua | reverse complement strand
GTCTCATCGTCTCCCTGTCTCCCCAGCACGGAGTTCTGCTTTGCCCAGGTCAGGGGTCGTGTGCTGCACTGATCACGCTTGGCTCATAAGCATTAGTCATGGAGCCACTCTCCATACATCTCCATACCTCATTCGTCTCCTCCACGTCTCCCACATCTGGTATGGCTCCGCAATACCACTTAAAGGGGGTCCCTCTCTCTTATATCATGTATTTATTTTAGTGCTGTCAAGCGATTAAAATATTTAATCACGATTAATCGCATTAATGTCATAGTTAACTCACGATTAATCGGGAGCAATAGCGATTAATTGCAAATGTTTTTTCTATGCTAAATATCCCTTGATTTCTTTGTCCCATTGATTTTTCTCATTTTAATGCTCTTATCAACATGGAGAAGTGCATCGGCTTGCCTTGTGCAAATGTTTTTTTATGATAACATTGGCATATACTGAGCAATACAGGACGATACAAAGAAATGCCTATAGTGCAATTAAACGATGAACATAAAAACATACTGCTTGAACATAGCAGTCAGGCTACTGCTTCTTTGTTTTGAGCCAAAGAAAAAAAAAGAGAAAAAGTAAAAGAGAAAAAAGAAAAATAATAAATGACGCCGTTAAAATCATTTTGCGTTAACGCCGTTAATAACGCGATTAACTGACCGCACTAATTTATTTATAGTATAATCTCTTACAATGTGTCATATAAGAGTCAAGCTTTATATGTGTGCTGTTAGAATGTAAGAATTACTGTTCTGTTTCCACAGAAGAAACAATTAAAGTTGGGCCATCTCTGTGACATGGTGTCATAGTGACCTATGGTAAGGTTGAGCATGCTGCTCTTAAGTGGATCTGGCGCCCGGCAAGGCGTCCGTTGGCCCAGGCCGGACCCGAGAGAAGGCTTTTGTGATCTCTTTCACGGAAAAGGGAAACAAATAAATAGACTTCCACGTACATCACATACTTATGCTAAACTAGAATACATTACAAATGACGTATTCATAAATGCAAGAAGAAAACGAATGCTTGAATAATGCTCACACATCCACCCACGTTACAAAAGTTCCAACGTCTTAATGGAACGGCCAGCACGTGTATGTGTTGACAGAGGGTGAAGCGCATGCCCTGCAGATATACTGGCGCAATCATGTAAATATAAGTCAACAATGGACCAATTAAACAAATCGTAAAGGTATATGTCCACATTACACAAACACTTAGCTGTTAGTATGTAAAGTAAGTCCAGTGTGTCTACACGTCCAACGTATGTCCTGCCAGGCCAGGCCCGAGGCCTAAAAAACACAAAGTATTCAAGCCCTGTGTTCCTTCATTATGTGCTCATCACACAGCCTTCAACTAGCGCTGTGTTCATAATGATGTTATCTTTAACCACTAAGATAACATCTTTAAATATAAGTCATTGAGCCCTAAAGAGGGAAGCCATCAAATGATCATTCAAATCTATTGCTTATATATCACTCATCTAGTGGCTGAGCCCGCCATCGACTGAGTTCTGTCTACATCTCTATCGTTCATCTGTTTCTGTTTTTCTATTCACCCCAGTACTCAATACTTATATAGTGCTTTCAATGCCGTCACACCTGAATTCCCCCCCCCGCGATAAGGTAACTTATCAGTTATTATTATATTTTCAGGTTTTTTATCCTTTTTATTGTGGAGTAAGTTTTATTGCCCCCATAACTCTTATAACTCTTAAATCTTATTTGACCCGTTTGAACTTCCTTCCACACTGTCTGCAGATTGTCGGGGTCCAATCGGCGCACCGTCCAATCAGAAAGGCCCGTTGGGGTAAGAGCTGCTCGGTGGTTCTAGAGGCTTCCAGAACACAGCTGGAGATGGGGTGCTGGGGTTCATGTTAGGGTCCGTTGTTGTGCTTTACACCAGGGACACTGAAGTACCCCGTACCCCCTCCCCCCATGGCACCCCTCAACCACGGCTTCCCAGGGACCACCCATGCTGTAAACACACACACACACACACACACACACACACACACACACACACACACACACACACACACACACACACACACACACACACACACACACACACACAATAATTACACAGGTAATTATTGTTTCAAGGCCTGGCCTGATACCAGGGGAAACTGCCTCACTCAAATGAGTCCCATTGAATCAATTAACGAGTGACCTTTGACCTCCCAAGCTATACAGAGAGCCAACTCTGGTGGAGTTTAAAAGGTTATTTTGGGAACAGGGATTGGTCGTCAATAATCGGAGTTTGACATCACACCAAATAAAGACGCGTCTTTGTCATCACTAAAAATAAACAGTAAAATAACCAAGACTGGACTGACCTAGACTTTAAATTAAGGGTTAACTAGGCTCAACTATACTAGACTTAGCTAGACTGAACTGAATCTTCGGTTAGACTACTAAACTAAACCAAACTGACCCACACCAGACTAAACTAACCTAACCTCAACTCACCTAACCCATACTAACTTAAACCAATCCACACCAAACTAACCAAAACTAAAATATACTAAACCAAACCAAAACAAATCCCTCCAAACTGCCTAACCCAAACTAAGTGAAACCACACCAGACTAACCTATACTAAACTAAACTAAACCAAACCAACCTAACCTTAACTAAAACACACCCCATCACACCAAACTAAACCAAACCAAACTACACCAAACTAACCTAGCCTAAACTAAAATAACTAAACCAAATGAAGCCGAACCAAGCTGGAGAATAGCCCTTAGTCCCCCCAGCAGACGGACTGAGGGGTAGAGGTGCTGAGGAAACCCAGGCCAAGCGGTATGGGAAAGCCAAGAAGAACACAAACACAGCGGTAAAAGGGCTAAACCACACGGAATCCGTACGGTTTCTGTGCGGTTTAGCCCTTTTACCGCGCAATTCTAGGGCCAGTTTGTGGCCTTCTTGGCTTTCCATAAGGCGGAACCTCTACCTCCTGTTTCCAGTCCTGAGAGTGACAGCTGCTCCCAGACAGCAGCTTTAGCCCAGGACGACTCACGTCTTGTTTCACAAAGCCATCACCTAGCGCGTGACTAGCGCTGAGCTAACCGTCCTGCTCTGCCAACTGTCACTCGCTGATCTCCTGACCACAAAACACACAAAACAGCCTGAACGCGCACCCACTCAGCAGACATAAACTGACACACACAGGCCCGTGCATAGACACAGAGAAATGCAAATATACAAGCCCACACATAGACACACACTGAGACACATAGATACGTGTTGACACATACATACGCATGACAAACATGCACAACCACACACAATTACACACAGAGATGTACTTGTTTATGGACGCAAGCAGAAAAAAAGTCACAATCACACTCCCACAAGCCCCGGGAAGAGCCCTTGATAAGATTAAGTCTGCACACAGACAGATACACACACTCACACACACACACACACACACACACACACACACACACACACACACACACACACACACACACACACACACACACACACACACACAGACACAGACACACACACACACACACAAACACACACACACACACAAAAACACAGGAAAATGGGAGAAGCTTTAGAAGTAATGCGATTGATAACAGCAGTCAGTCGTAGACCACACACACACACACACACACACACACACATACACACACACACACACACACACACACACACACACACACACACTGCATCTATTCTACTAACAGAACAGCCCTGTATTGAGTCAGGAGTCGTGTAAAATGGACACACACACACACACACACACGTTTCTCCCATGTTTGACTGAACTTTCAGCCACCATCTACCCCCCCCCCCCCCCCCCCCCCCTCCGGCCTGGGCCAACGGACGCCATGCCGGGTGCCAGATCCACTTAAGAGCAGCATGCTCAACCTTACCATAGGTCACTATGACACCATGTCACACACCATCCCTTCTCCCTGCAACACACGCACACACTGACACACGGACACACAGACACACACATATGCACGCGCACAGAGACAGACCCACACACACATGCCCTGCACCCACACACACACACGCACACACACACACACACAGACACACAAGCACATACACATAAACACACACACACACATACACATAAACGCACACACAGACCGACACACACACACACAGAAACGTACAGTTGTAAACATAGCCTAACGCACACATACAAATGCAAATAACATGCAAAGGCACGTACGCACACAGAACCACGAAAGCCCTCACCTTCTCGTCAACAAACCCTCAACTTTTAATTTAGGTATGTATCAGTATGTATGGAGCGCAAACAGTAAGTAGTTTACATATTAACAGAAGAAGGTATTTGCCTATTTAACCTGTTTTTGTCTATCCGTTTTATGTTCGGCCATATTTGCATGCCTCACTGGTTGTTTCATATCAGAAGTGGTCTCTCTAGCATGTCATGGTTATTTTTATTATATTGGCTGTTTACACTGCAACTACTGATTCTCTTTAGCAAATCGGCACAAATACATGTCGACAAACATGAGTGAAACCGTCCCAACGTGGACTGCATCAGTGTAATACATACAGTACCTTTTGATGAAGTCATGATTGTGTTTTTAGAGGCATCAAAAAATAATACATATGTATTGAATTGAAAGGATTTAATAACTTTGTATTACATTGAATGTGATGTTATCTAACGGAATGTTGCGTGTATAGTTATGTTACTTTCATTCGATTTAATTCAATACATTTTAATTTAAATAATTAAAATTGAATTGAATTGAATTGAAAACCCCTTTAGTCCCTGAATGTCTTCCACCCCATGATGTCCCAGCCACAGATAAGGCCTCATCTCCATCACACACCAGCCCCCCCCCCCCCCCCCCCCCCCCCCCCCCCCCCGGCTGCAGGGGTCACAGGGTCAGGGGCGGTCGGGTCACTGGTTGAGCCAACGCAGATACGCCAGGTGGAAGCATCGTGATGAGTCCCAGTTCAAAGGACCGTCCCCAGATGAAAGGCTGGGGGTGA
>NC_044056.1:3998266-4051114 GCF_902167405.1 Gadus morhua | reverse complement strand
GGCGTACGAGCGAGAGCGAGAGAGAGAGAGAGAGAAGAGAGAGTGGAAGAGAGAGAGAGAGAGAGAGAGAATCACCAGTGAACGATGATACTCTTGACTGTAATGAGTTTGTCTAGAAAAAACAGCATTGACACAAACATTTACCATTAAGCTAGAAAAAGCTAACGTTTGTTTAGTTGTACCCGTAGCATTAGCTCCATGGTTTCTGAGAACTCATCCCTCAGGATGCTCCACCTATACCGCTAAGCTCAGAGCACCTAATCAGATGAAGGAGGACAGGCCTGGTGATCCAGAGGACTGCTACTGTACACCCTGAGGCTCCACTGAAGCCCCACATCTGCACAGGAAGTGGGTGGGTGGGGTTGGTGGGGGCTTAATTAGCCCACCGCTAATGTAACCTAGGCTGGCGTTTCCTGCCCATCTGTTTAAGCCGCAGGTGCATTCAGTCAGTCGGGGCGCCACGGAGGGCAGTGGTTCTACCCTGTAGGTTAACCGGGCTAACCAACCCACTGACCAACTGAAGGGGCTAGTCAACCGGCCGACTGAGCAAACCGACAAACTGCCACCATTGCCAGAGCAGCTTAAAGAAGTAACTAACAATTCGGACTGGTTTCACTGCCCGACCAGGTCAGAAAACAAATCAACATGGCTTTGAGGAGTTCAGAGATCGGGGAGCAGGTAGCGCACACACACACACACACACACACACACACACACACACACACACACACACACACACACACACACACACACACACACACACACACACACACTCAGACGTCAGATGTCTGTCTTTCTGTGTGTGTGTGTGTTGTGTGTGTGTGTCTGTGTGTGTGTCTGTGTGTGTGTGTGTGTGTGTGTGTGCGTGTGCGTGTGTGTGTGTGTGTCAGAGAGAAAAGAGTGAGAGGATGGGGGGTGTCACACATTCCTGTCTTCACGGTAGAATCGATTTCAGCTTACTTCCCGTGCTTCCTGTCCTTACATCAAAGACGTTGGGAGGGAGTGTGTGTGTGTGTGGGTGGGAGGCAGATGGGATAAGACGGATGTAGTGTGTGTGTGTGTGTGTGTGTGTGTGTGTGTGTGTGTGTGTGCGCGTGTGTGTGTGTGTGTGTGTGTGTAATAATTGTATTAGTGTTGGAATAGGAGCTGTGTGTCTTTCGTAGTAACCCTTGAGACGGAAGAGTGCGGCAGTTTGTGCACAATAGTGTGTGTCTCTGTGTATTTGAGTATGTGTGTTTATGAGCAAGGGTTTGTACTAAGGGTGTGTGTAGGTGTGTCTTGATGGCCTGTGTGTATTTGCTCCTATGAGTGTGCGTGTGTGCATCTGTGTGTGTGGTCTTCATGTCTCAACTGTAGGTGGAACGAGACATCAATGTTCTATGTATATTCCTCTACTATCCTGGCCCCCTCTTCTCACAGACACACACACACGCACACGCACACACACACACACACACACACACACACACACACACACACACACACACATCCTGACCACATCTGGTGCACATCTGTTTTGTACATTCAAGCTCAGGAAGTCATTCACCCACCCACGACCCTCCCACCGGCCCAAACATCCACTCGACCACTCCTCCATCCATCCCTCCGAGTACAGCTAAACAACATTCACAACAAACAAACATTTGAACCGTAATAACACACGCAAAAAACACACACGTACACAAAGGGGAGGTAGTGCGACCACGTGTTTTCGTCTTTTTTGCGGAGATGACATCACCTGCCATTCCCTCCCAGGACCCAGAGCAAGGGCACCGATGGACGACGCTGACTGTCCGCTAGCAACCCCGCCACGCTCGGCCAACTCGGCGGCGTGGTCTACTAACACTTATAATAAAAATAACAATCACAAAACAACGTTTTCTACAGTTTTGTCATTTAGCAGAGACTTCTATCCAAAGTGACTTACAGTGGATTTTCATTCTATTTTTCGTAACACGTCGTGATTAATCATTAATGAGAAGGTAGGGGTTAGGGCATCTTGCAAAGGATGCCTACAAGTAGCATGTGGACATTGGGGTTCAAGCACGGAACCTAACTTAACCCTAGTTTACCTTGTCTATTCTGCCGCCTCTCTGTAAATGTGTACCGTGAAAACAGCCATGCTATTCCAAGCCTTGAACCATTTGTAAGATCTTTAAACATCACAAAAAAAAAAATGAAGGAAATATGGTATGGTGTGTAGAAAAAAAAGAGCCTTGCATATGCCCGCACTTCTGCAACCCTCCATGACTCCATGAGACGTCTGCACCCACAATGGATGAGTAATGCCCTGCTTCCGCCACGGCCTGGCTCCATTTAGCAATAAACCACAGCAGCGCCATCAAAACATTACAGCATCTCTGGACGAGTTTCCAGACTTCCCCTGTCCGAGCCAAGAATATGGACTGTGACAGAATTTGCACCATCGTCCTCCGAAAAACCACAACTGGACGTGGCGGAGACATTCTAAGGATTTCCCTTCGCCTAATCCTGACGTCTTCAGTCGTGAGAGCTCTCTTCTCTGGTGTAGGTCGCTTTGTTGGAGGTGGATCTATGTGTTGATGGTTTCATAGGCAACACTTCTTCAATTGGAATCTCAGTTTTCTGGTGTTCCCCAGGGTTCCGTCCTGGGCCCGATGCTGGTTGTATGGCACTTTCTGCCTCTCATGCAAATAATGTTTTAAAAGATAACTCCCCACCGATTGTAACGCAGACGCAATATCGCTTACGCAATGTTAAATTACACATTTTGTTCAAGCCTAAATAATATTTCAAAACTATCTGTTTTACTGAACTGAAGACTGCAGCCATTTAATTACAGTAGGAATTTGAGTTCCTCTAATCAGGGTTGGCTGGTTGTTCCCTTCTCCAGGCTCAAGACCAAAGGAGACTGTGCTTTTGAGGTTGTAGCTCCTAAACTTTGGAATTATCTCCTATTGGGCTTAAGATCTGTGGACACTTAAGACCCATCTGTTTGGACTAGCTTTTGTTTCATTTGTTTTTGTTAAAGGATGTCTGTAGCTCTGTCATTGATTTTCTTTTTGTGAGGGACTTTGTGACCCTCTGTCTTCCTGCTCTTGAAATAATTAATTAGCACATTTTTTGGATTATATTTCTACACAGTATCAATATTCAACGTTGTGTAATGAGAGTTTAACCAGATTCTAGAATAATTGCATGTGACCCAAATCACCTCTGAGCTCAAGGATACTTGGTAATGTTACAAAGAACATTTACCTGACATCCTCCGAACTGTCTGTGTGTATTTTCCAACCGCTATTTTTTTATTTTTTTACCGACAACAGACTGTTTATATTCAAATTGGGTCATGGCCAATCAGGTGAGAGGGATCAGGGGGGGGCTCTAAAACAAACTGCAGCCTCTTGAATCGGGGAACAATGGGCATCGTGCTAACGAGAGCTGCCGGTGTATGTGCTGTGTCCCTAGGACGTGTGTGTGTCCAGTCAGCGCAGCCTATGAGAAGCAGCTGTATGATGTCGGAGGTGCTTGTGATCAAAGCTCCCCTCGGCTCCCAAAAAAAATAAAAACGAAAATGGTAAAAAAAAAAAAGCCCCTTCAGAAATTTGGAAATGAAAACACTCAGGTGTCAGATCAAAACAAGGCCTGCCGGCACAGGATGAAGTGGTCTCAGAGAGGCTCGACCCGCTAGTGTGTGCACCACGCAGGCCTGAAGAGACATGGGTTGTTGCCGACCTCTGGCCCGATGCCACATGTCTGTCCCTTTGTCTTTTAACCCCCTCCTCTGTCTGTCTTCACTGTCCTGTACCTACGGGCAAAGGAGCCCTCGAACACAGGTAAAGAGAGGTTTATCATGTTACCGAAATAAGAATTTGATCTAGACATTGCCAAAAAATAAGCAACATGGATTTTTTGCACGGCATAAATTAATATGAAGTGGTTTTCCCCAATCATAGCATGAAAAATGAAACAAAATAAATGAACCTAAAAAAAAGTACTTTTGCGACAATACTGCGTTGCCCACTGCGTAGCATACAGCGAAGATTCCCTGGCGTTCCACGGTCGTTTCAAACTGGCGTTAAATAACAGCAAGCCAAGACCCCAACCGTGTCGGGCCAGCTGCCGTCTGGGTACAGGACATTAAACACGGTGCTGTTGATTTAGCGTTTTTTTCCCTCCTCAAATGAAAGAGGTTGTGAGAACAGCGGGGGGTATACCCTGAATAACGCACACCACATCCTGCGCCGGAACCAACCGCCAACACCTGCCTCCCCTCGCCCTGCCCTTTGACCTTTCCACAGGAAGTCAGGTGGCAGGTAGAGCCGCCGGCGAGATATTCTGAGGCTCCCCTTTGCTTTCCGGGGTTCCGGAAAGCTGGTGTGTTGGTGGTGGGGTGGAAGATGGGTATAACCCTAGTCGTTACTAAAAGTAGACAAACAGGTGCTCTTTCAAAGACTTTTGAGCACCTGCGTTTCCAGTGATCTCCCACACACACACACACACACACACACACACACACACACACACACACACACACACACACACACACACACACACACACACACACACACACAAACACACACGGTTTGTTTTCCAGCTTGCCCCGCAGGCTGGAAACACGATAACGTACAACCTTGATGGAGAAAGGCGTCAGCAGGTTCGAACCAGGCTCCGTGAGTTTTTGGGGAATTATTGCTTCAATTGTTAGTGACAAGTGGTTTCTCTGGAGACGTATGCAGTCTCCCCTCCTGGTTGTTCTGTACCTTTGAGTATTCACAAAAGAGCAATAACACATTACTGATTGACTATATTTCTTAGAACCGCCGTGTATAAAAAATAAATAAAGATTTCTTTGCGGCAGCCAGATTCCTGGCAACACATCAATCAGTAATAATGGTCTGTGTGTGAATGTGAGTGAGAGGGCAGGGCGTGTTTGGCGTGTGTGTGTGCACGTGAGGTTGTTGCGGTGCGTGTGTGTATGGATGTGTGTGTTTGAAAGTATAAAGGTGCATGAAGTAGCTAGAACAGCTAACAGTAGTGTGTGTGTGTGTGTGTGTCAGTGTGTGTGTGTACGTGTTCGCGTTCCCGTCTGTTTGTGTCTATGTTTGTGTGCGTATGTGCCTGTTGTTGTGTGTGTGTGTGTGTTTGCGTGTGTGTGTGTGTGTTCGCGTTCCCGTGTGTGTGCGTAGATGTGCCTGTTGCTGTGTGTGTGTGTGTGTGTGTGTGTGTGTGTGTGTGTGTATGTGTTCGCCTTCCCGTGTGTGTGTGTGTGTGTGTGTGTGTGTGTGTGTGTGTGTGTGTGTGTGTATGTGTTCGCCTTCCCGTGTGTGTGTGTGTGTGTGTGTGTGTGTGTGTCTGTGTGTCTGTGTGTGTGTGTGTGTCCCCTGGTCTGTGGTCCAAAGGTCGGGGAGGAAGCCGGAGTGGAGAATCATGTGGCTTGCGTGGAAACGTCCACATCCTCCTGGCCCCGCCTGTCTGTGTGAACAGCGCCTCGGCGGCCCTCCGCCCGGCTGCGGCCCACCCACCGAGGCCTCAAACACATCCTGCCAGGACCGGGGGCGGGGAGGGGCGCCACTCAAACACTGTGTGATGTGATGTCTGCAGCTCGTCGCCGGGGGCCGCGTTCGTCGACGAACCGCGACACCCGCAGCAACGCCGCTCACACGCAGAAGGCTGCGTTCACATCTAAGGGGATTCTGCTGACGCTTTTATCCAGAGCGACCGACGACCATTCATTCACACGTTCACACACCGACGGCGGAGTCGACCACGCGGTGGCGGCGGCCAGCTCGGCAGGGGGCAGTTGGGGTAGAGCGTCTTGCTCAGGGTCACCCCGACGCTCAGGTGATCGAACTAGCAACCCTGCGGCTACCAGTCCACCGGCTCTACCCCCTGAGCTGCCGCCCTCAATCACGTCAACACCATCGATTTAATATCCATCTTTATCTTGCATCTCAGATTGAACCCAATCCTAGGCTCATAGTGTTACAGGCTCGTGGCGTGGTCCTCACCTAGGGGTGAGATAATTGTGAGTGGGTCAAAATATGTATTTCGATTTTTATTTTCTCAGGGCCTACTTACACCACTCCAGACACGTACACAGGAAAGTTCATCCACGCTTAAATAAAAACAAAATAAAATGCACGCCATTCTCCTCACAAGTGGACGTTTGAC
The DNA here is from genome assembly GCF_902167405.1 of Gadus morhua. Lineage (NCBI taxonomy): Eukaryota > Metazoa > Chordata > Actinopteri > Gadiformes > Gadidae > Gadus > Gadus morhua. The sequence goes on along the minus strand of NC_044056.1, from coordinate 4,044,961 downwards.
TTAGCTGTATTTCTCTCCATTGTACTCCAGTGTATGTTATTTTATCTTATTGATTAAAGGAAACACTGAAACACTTCCTGAGCTTTACAACGCTCTATGGAGATGCGCAGGCAGCGAGAGGAGAGCATTGTCACTTCCACTCGTGTCTCAGCCATAATAGCCGATAAAGTGGTCTTAAGTACAACAAAAAGTAGGAAACGTAAGGCAGCTGCTGAGAGAGAGAGTGAGAGAGAGAGTGAGAGCGAGAGAGAGAGAGTCTGTCAGAGTGGCCTTCAGCTTTCTTTGACCTCTTCTCTGAAAACTTCCCCATGACACTAATACCTAGCTCTCTGGAGACACAAGAAGACAGAAAATAAAACTAGCGTTTCGGCACGCTGCTTTGTAACTAAACAATATTCTCCTGGCAGCACAATACAGACCACACATAACACATCGCCTGGCATAGCCGCAGCACTTCAACTCACTAACCCAATGACCTCATTCACACGCAGGTCCGGCATGCTAGCAACACAGGGATTAGGCTTATCAGCTTTATCACAGGTGCTCAGCGAGTATCCAAACATCAGCGGATGATTAGCATTTCCGCCCTTGTCGATTATTGACTCTACCTGAGGCTCCCGCTCTTTGGCCAAGATAAGGAGTTAAGAGACAAACATGGACTCCACTCCCAGCACTGCACCAATACATACGCAAGGGCTGCTATCAATGGCCCTAAAGCAAAGCCGTTTGTCAGCGGCCGAGGTCAATTTGGACAGCTAGATCCTTTGTTTACTTCTTTGCTTGTTTTAACGCGCATCACAGAACAAACAAAATCGGAGGTAAGCTAAGTGGTCATCCGAGAAGCCACAGGAAAAATAAAGACACATTTTCCCCGGACAATCTCTCCAACACCAATGCATCAAAATGAAACATGGCATGGTACTTTGAAGAGGATTCCTTTAAGATTCCTTCGATGGATAATGCTGGGGTTAGAAGGTTGGGATCCCGTTCTGTAGACACACACCATAAACTGGTATACATCTGTATAGCAACTCCCACATTCAGCCAAGTTGTGAATGTGGTTCAATTTTTTTCTTCTCCTTAACCTTTCTGTCGTGTTCGGGTCAATTCTGACCGACTTCCTACTTTCAATCATCAATATTGTGTTTTACATTTTGTTGTCTCAAGGCCTTATGATATCCTCCACATTAGGCATTTGAATATATACAATTGCTGATCATCACTTTCATTGATATTTGAGCGGTTAAGTCAACTTTGTAACACCTGTGGAGTTCCCGGTGAAAAATGGGAAATGAATGGGTGATCCTAGGTTGTGTTCATCCATCAGAGAGTACACAACCACAAATCCACCATCACCACCACACGCACACACAATTTCTGTGTCTATTCTTTGTATATTCACCGCAGTTGTTCATGTAAACCAGTAGGCTAGTCTGAGACATTGTTTACAGCTTAAAAGGGAGTTAAATAAAATTTGGTTAAAAAATTAAATGTTTTTTGTGTTAATGTAAGAGCAGTTAAAACAGGCCGGTCAAATTTGACCGGGAGCACCAAAGGAAGGGGTGAGAAACGAACACGACACAAAGCGTCCACTGAAAAGTGTTCGTCTTTGTCCACTTTCATTGTTTTTCAAATTTCAGGGTCACTTCAGCGCAATGTCTGACCGTGAATTGTTTTTGATACATGTCATTATTCACCAGGGTTGGGCCTCTTCCTCATTGATGCGTGCTAGACAGTTGGACAGGTGGACACATTGTTGGGATTTCGAAACCCAGCACCAGCACCACGATCTTGTTCCGACAGAAGGATTGTGTGCGACGGCCGTGAAAGATAACGGTGACGATCACCCACTGACGCGCGCGTCTAGACTTGTGTTTTTTCCGCGGCGGCTGTTTTGCTGACTCCGCGACCGTCGCTACGCGGACGACACCCAACGTACGAGGCGTCTGGAGCGGGCCCCGGAGACGCGGCCTCGCACGGCACTGCGGCAGAAACAGAAGTGAGAAAGTGGAAGAAGACCGGGGGGCGCCAGCCGGACTGGGATATAAAAATACAGACAGCGGCGAAAATAAAGAGGAAGCAGAAGTGCTGATAAAGTCGCGTCGTGTGTGGGAAGAAAGAAATGAACGGAATCTTGGCGTTATATTATTTGTTTTGCTGTGAGATCTGTTCTTCTTGAACGGTTGCCTGGAAACACTGCCATCTCTGCAGAGAATGATCATGCTATTTCGATTCCTCGGCCCAGTTCATTATTTGGTTTGCCTACTTTCTTTTTTTGTAGCAACTTGCATTTTATGCTGATGGTATGCTCTTGCTGTTCTCAGCCTCACTTATAATCAGTAATCATAAATGTAAATGATTTGTGTTTTCGACACACTGTGTTCATATAGTTGTGTATTAGAAGGACGTATTCACAGGTGGAAATATAAAAGGCATGTGGTGTGGATGGATTAAACGATGGCTCCGGCGTTCCATTCGTATTCTGCCGTGTCCGAATGAATCCGGCGCATTGTTCCGGCCCATTCCACCTGCCTGGTGTTAAACCCAAGCTTCCACCCAGGGGGAGTTGGGTCTCTCATAATTAATCCTCGGCCGCCGTCCCCACCCCCCTACTTTCCCACCACCGGAGACAAAGACTCGCTCCTACCCTCTCACGGCGAGGGAGAGAATCAGCGCCATTGTGGCCTTGCGTGAGATTAGAAGCCATTCTTTTTTTCTTAAAGTCCATGCATAGAGTCCCTCGTTATTCCCATTTTTCAATGGCCCAATCCAGCGCCCCCCCCCCCCCCCCCCCCCACACACCTCATGAACTACACGCACCCCCCCGCCCCAAACACACACACACACACGATGGCCATGTCTAAACTCTCATGCTGATGCACCAGGCCTTGGGAGTCTTCATTTCACCCCAGGTACCTGACCCCCCCCCCCCCCCTAAACACACATTGTGTTGACACAAAAACCCGGCACTGAGTTCAACTGAAATGTGGACTGAGAAACGCACACAAAGTCACCTTTCAAACAAGAAACGATTTTGGCGTAGGAACCGCAACAACGGCCGTTCAGCGGTGCAGCAAGGTCAGTACTGCAGCTCGGAGAACTCCTCCGACAACAAACCATGCACTTACAACCCGATCCGGGCTTTGCGTTACTCGTTGGCCTGAATGCAATGGTTTGGCCCACGCTCGAGACCAGGCATTTGTTCACAGAATATGCTTAACGACGTTCAATCTCACAGAAGCCTATTGTTCTAATTGCGTTCATTGTTGTAGATCAATTAATCTAGAGTTTAGAGTGTGCGTTGGTGTAAGGCTTGCATTTGAGCAACCACACAAACTGAGTTGATACAAGGCCTTCAGATGACCTCATGTGATTTAAGGGATTTAGAAACAGAACGGAAATATTTAACGCATAAACAGCGGAATTCTCTATCCCGCCACACTATACAATTCAATTTAAAATAATTTGATATTGAACAAATTAATACACATCATACACAGAACCACTTCAATGACAGGGACTAATTGGCAACTGCATGAGAATGAAGAAGGGAGGGAGGGAGGGAGGGGAGGGAGGGAGGGAGGGGGGGAGGGAGGGGGGAAGGGAGGGAGGGGGGGAGGGGGGAAGGAAGGAAGGAAGGAAGGGAGGGAGGGAGGGAGGGGGAAGGAAGAAAGGAAGGAGGGGAGGGAGTGAGGGAAGGAAGCAAGGAGGGGAGGGAGTGAGGGAAGGAAGCAAGGAGGGAAGGAAGGAGGGGAGGAAGTGAGGGAGTGAGGGAGGAAGGAGGGGAGGGAGGGAGGGAGGGAGGGAGGAAGGAAGAAAGGAAGGAGGGGAGGGAGTGAGGGAAGGAAGCATGGAGGGAAGGAAGGAGGGGAGGGAGGGAGGGAGGGAGGGAGGGAGGGAGGGAGGGAGGAAGGGAGGGAGGAAGGAAGGAAGGAAGGAAGGAAGGAAGGAAGGAAGGAAGGAAGGAAGGAAGGAGGAAGGGCAGGGTCTACCCTGGAGGGCTGCAGCACTTGATTGACAGCAGTGGCAGAATAGTACGACGTCCCTGCTGGGCCAGCCCCCGGAGGACAGCTACAAGGGCCCTTTATGTTTGTCCAGCAGGGGCCAAACATGCCTCAATGGGTGTGTGTGTGTGTGTGTGTGTGTGTGTGTGTGTGTGTGTGTGTGTGTGTGTGTGTGTCTCATTATTCTCTATAACAGCGGACGTGCACCGACTTCCATCTCGTCGCAAAAGAATCCCCCTTTGGAGACAAAAGGTCATAGGTCATCATGTTGCCTAAATTTTTTCAACTATTCCCTCACACTGCCACTCCATACCAAACCGTTCGCTCGCAATCTCTAAGAATAGATATCCGCTCATCAATGACCTCTCTATCTATGCCTAGATCTGGGAATACACTGGTTGTTTCTTCATTCTTTTTTTTTCCTAATAACCCGACTCTAAATCTAAATGAGTCATGGATGGTCCTCCGTCAGTACCAGAGATTAGTGTTCATCAAGCCGCCTCTAAACGAGTACAAGGCAGCACTGAGAAAACTATTCTCCAGCTTCTCCCTCCGCGGCCACACTAACCTCATCCAAATGCGTGGCCTGCGTTCGCCAACCTCTTCCTGTTCAACACAGACTGGCGGCTTTTCTGTTTCCAGGAAAAAGACCTCCTTAGAAAAAACCCTGCACTGTTACACAGAGCAGGGGAAATGACCTGCGCGTGAGCCAGAGATTATCAGCAATAAGTCACAGTTCCCTGGAACTATTGCTGCACAATGGAAATGAGGCGTGCAATAAATGAGTTAACCCCCCTGGCAAATATATGACAGCAACGGGTGGCGGTGGCGGCGGTGGCGGTGGGGGGGGGGGCACCTGGTGGGGCGGGTGGTGTTCAATGGTTTCCTCCAGCAGTCGGACCACCTTTTCACCCACATAAAGAAAATGCCGGAACAGGAGGCATCAAACATGGCCTCTTTGGAAAAAGGTACAGAATAGCGCTCCTAATTTTAGCCCCTCGGTGAAGGGGGTCAAGATCGGGTTCCACGCGCCCCTCGTAAATAACGAGGTGAGCGTGGCAGATGGTGGCAGGAAACAGGAAGCCCCGGGTCACGCGGCAAGGGCTGAGGCATTCTGGGAATGAGAGACCTTCTGCTGGAGGGCCCGACGCAACATATATGTGGACACCCAAACCTGGCGGCTATATATACACACGCCGGTTATTAGTTATTTATGGAGTATGCGGTTTTATACGTGTATGTCAATATAGACGTACACAGGGTGCGATTTGTGAAAAAACCAGAGGGGGGGATAATTTTGAGACATTTTCTTCAGGAAAAATAACCACACAACAGTGTGAAAACTTATGAAAACAGTTGATCTTGTGACCTTCTGTATCTAAACCTTACACTTAGGCTTCATAACGTAGGCGGTAGGCCTATTTTGAACGTGAACTTAACCACTGCATTTGCAGAAATATTTTCTCATAGCTAATATTGTTTTTAAATGTGCCAAATAAAAAAATATATATATTTTTCCCGATATCAGTTCAACAGAAAATATGAAATACCACAATGTGCTGTCAAGACGTTTTTTTTTTTTTTTATGGGTTAATCGGGTAGACTATAGGTCAGACTACGAAAACAGTCCGCTCTGATGACGCACTTCAGCCTCTTTTTTTTGCTTTCCTGTTGGCGGATCGATAGCAGCGTGGTGACCCTGCTTCAACCACATCTCTGCAAATCTGCGGGCCGGGAAGGAGGCAACATCTGGTGCATTTACAGAGATGAAAAGCAGATTGTGCAGTGTGGACACATTCATTCTGTTTCTGCCATCTGTAAGAATGTGGTTCATGGCGCTGAAACCTCTTTCACACTCGGCTGTGGACGCTAGGAGCGTGGAGACAGCGGTGAGAACTTTGCGCATGCTCTCTCCTGTGACACCGTGACATTTAAACTCATGGAACTCCTTCAGGAGTATGGGACTGGTTGCGGCCTCAACAGCAAGAGTTTTGTGTATGGCGAGAAGTTTTTCATCGCCGTAGAGGATGCGCTCGTCTTCATCAGATGGCCAGTTTGATGGATTTAGAGCGGCGGCGGCAGAGATTATCCCGTTGTCATCCAGCCTGCGCTCACGCGCGACGCCTCTGACTCGCTCCCGGTAGATCAAAATCACAGCACAATCAAAATGAAGACGGACCCTGTGTATTTTGGTTGTTAATTATTACGATGTAATGGTGAAAATACTTTGGGTAGGGGGGATAATTTTTATCCCCACCGAGGATAAAAATAATTCAGCAGAGGGTAGGACGTGTAAACCAGAGGGGGGGATGATCCCCACCATCCCCACCGGCAAATCGCACACTGGACGTACACATACCGGGAGCACATTGTATGTGCATGGCCACCGCTCGTTCACACACGCACACACATAACCACACACACACACACACACACACACACACACACACACACACACACGCAAAATCGGTGTCATACAAAAAACTGCGGGCTTGTACATAGATGTACACACACACATGTGTATCGATATAGCCACCATTAGGGGTGGGAATCTCTTGGCACCTCACGATTCGATTCCGATTATGAGTTCAACGATTCGATTCTGAAGTGATTATCGATGCAACAATTTTTTTTATGCACATTTCCATGCGTGCTTTTCAAAAATATATATATACATCTGGGTTTGCTACTCAGAGTTTGCCAATCACTTCCTACTTTTGTGATGATCATCAAAGACATGAACAGATGAATTAACTTATCTAATATTTCATAAGAGATAAAGCTTTTGTCACAAATATGACTTTCTATGAACAATGCAATACGCAATGCAGCTTGCATTATAGCACAATATGGAAGCATGCAAAATATAGGTTTCAGTTTTATTTTCTATGTCATTAAAGGAAAAGCTGCTCTTGAATTAGGAGTTCTTGTGTCTGGCTGTGAGTTTGCGTGCATGCTATGCATAGGCTGAATCGCAATCGTGTCAAGAAAAATCAGATTGGCTAATACACACTGAAGATTAATTCAATAATTTTAAAATTACAAAAATTAGCCCTGTCTGGCGAACAGAATGTTGCAGCAGGCAAAATTCAGATTATTAATTTATCTGCATCGAGACAGAATCGTTCTAGCGAGAATCGTGATGCATCGAAGATTCGATTATTTTTCCCACCCTTAGCCACCATTGTTGAAAGCAAAGACAGCAGTCTATAACATGTGTGTGTAGGGTTTTGGTTCATCTATATATAGACCTACACTTTAGATTTATAACAGTCGGCGGTTGGAGATCATAAGAGAGCATCTGACTTCCTAGAAGCAGGGCAGGCTGGGTAATTTGATTCGGCTGTCCTAACCCGATTGATCCATGGCAAAGCCGGGGAAGGGGGGGTGCGGGGGGGGAAGACAGTACAGCGTGAGCCGGACACACTGCTGACTGATTAGACTCGCAAGAGACAGGCCCCGTAAAAGTGTCACAAGGCCGTGTTTTTCTAAGAGAGAGAGAGAGAGAGAGAGAGAGAGAGAGAGAGAGAGAGAGAGAGAGAGAGAGAGAGAGGCGGGTTTGCGGGGTGAATCCAGTGCCTGTGGACCCTTTGAAGTGGTGCGGCCCATTCTCCACAGGGTCAAATTGGATCAAAAGAAGCCAGTGAGAGTGCACACAGAGAGGGAGATTCAGGCAGGGGGAGGGGGTGGAATTCAGTTAGGGAGAGGGATAAATTGGGTGACTTCCTTTCATTAGGCCCACTTAGCCAGTCAAATATAGCCTGTAGAGAGAGGACTGCGGGCATGGAGGTTGTGGCGGGACTTGAATAGCACCCCCCCCCCCCCCCCCCTTGCATTTTTCACCTGTGCAACACAGCTGTTTTCACTTTTTTCCTTAGTCAATTGATAACTCTTTCCCCTGCAGCCGACACTGCGTTAAGAAATGACATTCCCTCTCTAAATCAATGCGGCAAAATGAGAATCACGCAACGCTGCCACGACGCGACGTCTATTACGTTAGGCCCCGAGAGGACTTGCCGTGAATCGCCTCTCTTTTAAGGCCTGCAGATGTATTTCATTATTTTATCAGTAACATTCTTACTGATATAGAAGATTTCCCATTATGTTCACAAGTGATGGTGCCGCAATGGCGAAGGGCCACAACATCCACCTGCAGGAGTACCTCGCTGAAGGGTTAGCCAGGGATAAGCTGTCTGGCAGCGCTGCATTGGTAGCATGAACCCAATACCTGGGCTGCCTGTGAAGACAGTGAATGCTGTGACGGGCAAGGGGGAATGCCTTGTTCAGATATGCCACAGGTATCTCGGAGAGGGAGAGGTCTTCCGGGGTCCATTTTGGATTATGAATGTTGTCCTTTACAATTTTCTTTTCTCTTGCTAAAGTAAAAGTAATGAAATAGGGACAGACAGAATAAGAGAAACACCATTTTTCAATGCTTAATATACGGCACGTCTATAATCTTTTCGGAAGAATACAATACAATATTTGAGTTCTGAAACACAAATGCACACGTTGTCAAAAAAATGCCAACGCTTGAGACGAAGATTGAAAGAGGAATCCAGAAAGGTTTGTTTCGGAAAAGCGTTTAACTCACAATAATACTACTAACTCACATAATTAAGTACAACAGGCCAAAAGGCTAGACTTCTTCACTCAAACGTCTGTGTGTTTTGACAGGAAGCCAGCACAAACACGAGACGTGAGCCTTTCTGCGTCCTGGGATTCCAGGCTAAGCCAGGTTGCCCGACAAATTCCTGCTAATCAGCTTTAGCACTTGAGCAAAACCCCAAGGACGGCAAAGCACCTGTGGGAAACCTCAGATGGCCATTCACAATAAATGCACTGAGGGAGATTAATAGCAAACAATAAGATGCTATGGAGGCTGGCAGACTAATACCCTTACCCAGGTTCTACGCATACCAGGGAGAGAGAATACCAGACGGTTGCAATGAATGAACAGATCATGGCTATGGACGCTATTTCCAACTGTAGAATTCAATTGCAATATATATATTTTTTGAAATTCAATATTATATAGAATTATTGATTTATTTAGTATGGTTTGTAGTTTTGTTGTTGATATGGTGCCACGAACCCAACAAGTGTTGTTGTGCATTCTCAGCGTTTAGCAATGATGCAATGCAATTAAGCGCAAAACACGGAATACTGAGGATTGGGAAAATGTTCAGGATTTGATATATGAAGCCTGAAAGTAATTTATCCTTAGTAAGTAACTAGCATTTTTTATAAATGAGTTAAACGTTAATTTACATTACAGCGTGTTCAATTTACAATGCATAACATTTAAACTAGCCCATTGCTTAAATTAAATAGGTCATATCTGTGGTCAAAGCTGACACATAGTGATTTCAATAATGCTATCAATAAAATCACATCCTATAACTTTTATATTCTACAAATAAAAAGTGCTGGCCAGCCTGAAGAACCTCTTTGTTTACAAGACTCTCACTGCCAAAACCCCCTACCCTCATACACCCAACCAGCCGAGCTACGCTAGTTCCCCTGAGTTGCACAACCAGTGAGGGTGACAGAACACTGTTATTGAGTTTATTTCATACTGTGGTCCCGGTTGTCCACCCCCCCCCCCTGACTTTCTCCGGAACACGGGAGACGGGCCGGGCGACAGGTGGGCGTTGGGAGGGATTGTCAGGGTGAGGGAGCAAGAAAAGGATCTCTGCTGGGGTCAAAGGGCACGGAGGGAACACCTCGAACCGTGGCCTTGTTTACCGACTCCCGCGGTGCAGAGGGCGGGGTTAGCATCGCGGTCATGCCGGAGCGTGGCTTTGTTTTTGTTTTTCCACCAAGCCTGGAATGTAACAGGAATACGTTAATGGCTACAATGCGCCCAATCCTTCATTGTTTATACTAATTATTATTAATAATTGCAATAACAGTAATCCCTCCATTGCGGACCATGGTAACAGCCTTCAAAAAGTGATCATTTCGCCTGCAGTGGAGAACTCCTACTCATTTCCTGTCTAGGGACCAATAGAAACAAACAGAGGAAAGGAATAACAAATAAACCAAACTGACGCCTCCAAACGTGCAGGAGATACACAGGAGGGGTTTACAGGAAAGCAGAAGACAGACAGGGCCGCCGAGAGTACACAGGAAGAGATGTGCACGCAAGACAGGAAACGCAGACATCAAACAGAATCCGGGAATGTAGAGGCGAGGAGGGGAAGGTGTAGGTGTAGGAGGAGATGGATGACTTCCTAACAGATGCATTTCTGTCAGTCTGATGTAAGACGGATCGGGGGTGGGGGTTAATGTGGCAGTGTTAGGTTTCAGACCCTCCCTTCAGATGCACAGTTGCACGTAGGCGGTACACTGGGATTGGTGCCCACCACAGGCGCCACACTCACAACTGGACCAGACCAAAGGACCACCGTAATCAACAGATAATCCCTGTCCTGACCTGCTAAATTTAACCTTCGCACCTTGGGGATTTTGGACTTGACCGGTTCCTCGCCAAAAATCGGCGTCACACAAAACGTGAGGGCCGACTGGGATTATGCTGAGCTGTGCAAAAAAATTAAAACCCCACAGTGTTTCCTTGAAATATAAATTGAGTTGGTACACAAAATACAGTTCATGAGAACCACACATGCTGTGGTTACATTACATGTGACCATCTATATACATCATAACTATAGCCCTCACGTGATAGAGGAGATATGGTCAGTTGGTAGAATGAGGATTTAACTTGTAAACCACGCAAATCACCCACAACATTACAAATCTCCATCACAGGTGGCTTACAGAGGCCAAACTCAGGGATGACATCCCATTGCACCACGTCAATATGTGGATAAGCGGTTGTAGGGTCAAAGAAAAGCCGTGGCTCTCATCAGTCCCACAAGGACAACAATGACCTCACTGTCGCCGCGGAGGCCCAAAGGGCCCAATCAGATCCGTTTGTGTGCACTCATGTGTATTACATCCCAGTTCTATCTTTAGATCCTCTCCACCCCCCCTCTCTCATCTCCCCCCCCCCTCCCCCCCTGGAGGGGGGGAGGGGGGGGGATGAGAGAGGGTGTGTCCAAACAACCGGAACGGCTGTTTGGAGGACACAAGGGACCGGATGGGGTCCATCCCATAACGGAGCATCATTCGCCTTTCAGGTGTCCCCCCGCCCCTCTTCGTACCTGATATGGGGAAGGGGGGGGGTTACCATGGGGGGGCTATTTTTAGCACATGCTATCCCATGGCGACACACTCCTAGCCCATGTATAGCAACGGTATACCCTTGAGGAAGGGCAACACCGGGAGAGTGACAAGGGCAAAGTGGCCTGTGGGGAGTGTGGGTGGTGGGAGAGACATGAGGTGGGGTAAGGGGGCGGGGCGGGGGGGGCTGGTGCAAATGTCGCCACCACCTTTTTAGCAGGGTTTAGCCTTTCGCGAGGCCGGCTGGCAGGGATACGGGGTGTCGGTGTCCCATGCAGGATGTCAAGTTGCAGTCGGGCCGGAGCGGGGATGTTGGGAGGCTGAGGTAAGCGTCTGAAGTGTCGGTGATCGCGGGGACACGGGGTCGTCCCGGGGAGCCGCCGCCGTTTAATAAGTCAGAGCCGAGGCTCGCTTTCAGGGGCGCTGCATATAAAAACACAGGGATACATTACTGTAGTACGCCGGTGCGTGTGGGATGGCGGGATTGACAGCACGCGAACGGCACGCACGTCAGTTTAACACAGGCACTGAATGATGAAGTATCGTGATTTCAAGTGAAGATTCCTAAAGCGTTTTACTGGAGAGCTGACCTGAGGCGGTACGACCTCGGGGCCGTGGCGTCACGCTGGCTGAAGCGCAGGGGGAAGGGAGACACAGTGAAGGGGGAAGGCAGAGTGGCGAGGGCAGATAGGGGCTACCTGCATTAGTGAAGAGGTCTGTCCTACTACGGTGACATTGATGGAGGGGGGGGGGGGGGGGGGGGGCAGGGATCGGGTTTTGCACCCGCAACCTATCACGCCAGACCCTCGCCTGCTGGCACATCCGCAGCTGGCAAAGCTAGCTGGACGTCAGCCAGTTGAGTAAAGTCACAAAGCACAACATAGCATTTTTGGGTTGTAAATGTGCATAGTAAACAATAGTTTTAACCCTAATCTTCTCCTCTAAAGTTCATACCGTTAAAATGTGTGTGTTTTGGTGCATTTGCTGACGCAATTTGCGGATAAACTTGCTGACCAATGTCAAAATGGACTAGAATAGATGACACTGGAAGTATTAAAATAGAAAACGCTTAGGAAGCTACTATGGACTTTTTACTATTCGGCCATTGAACCGATGCTTTCATCAAAAGCAACTCAGCATCAATGAGAAGCAGGTAGAGGTGAGACGTCTGGCAGAAGAATGCCTATAGGGCCTATATGTCACCTAGGATGGAGCACAGAACATTTCAGTTGTTTGTCACTATTCTGGTAGAATTGTAAACACATTTATTAACACACACACACACACACACACACACATACACACAAACACCAAACAAAGAAACTGCTTCAAGCGTGTACTCAGAAATGCATGCACAAGCTTGAAGCCATTTCTATATTTAGAGTGTCTCGGAGTCTCCTCACTCTGCAACACTGCTTCCCTCCGCCTGAACCTCCTCTGTACGCAGAATGCTAGGCTAAACCTACTCAGCTACTAGGCTAATCCTCTCCTATATGTAGCATGCTCGGCTAAACCTACTCAGTTAGCAGGGTGCTAGGCTAACTCTCCGATACACACAGAATGCTAGGATAAACCTCCCCCATTTGCAGACTCCGAGGCTAAACCTCCGGTTAAGGCAAAATGCTAGACTAAACCTACGCCATTAGCAGGGTGCTAGGCTAGACCTCCACCTAACATAATATTATGCTAGGTTAAAATCCCACTCTACATAGAAGGGGGGTCATCCCTATGTTCACCAGGCCCTATGTTTCCCGGGTGCAAAGGGTTAGGGTCAGGTTTAGCATCCTACTGTACGCAGGATGCTAGGCTAAACCTCTACTGTACGCAGGATGCTAGGCTTAACCTACGCCTTATGCGGGGGCCTAGGGTAAGACGGCGACTATATGACAATATGCGAAAATATCAAATGGTGGATCCAGATTTGGTTTTGCCACCTCCGAATTTATTGCGGAAAGCCAAACACGTTGGGCCGGCGTGAGAGAATATGTCTGTTTGAAATTCAAACAGTGATACAGATGGCCTTTAACAAAAATAACACACAAAACACGCACACAATAACACACACACACACAGAATGGAAGGACAGAGAGGATATCACATATGGAGACACGTGCACGCACACAAACCCATATCTCCTCCTTGTATACAGTGACTTCACCGGCTCATTCAATATCACCGTTACATCACAGAGTCACAGGGCGAGCATCAATGGCCACAGCAGCGCTTCACTGCAGCAGCAGCAGCGGCGGCGGCGGCGGAGGAGGAGGCGGAGCTGTGACACGTGAGGGTCTCCTCCGTCCCGGCCCGTGAATGGCTGCCGGTGGGGGGAGGGGGGGGGGAGGGGATAATCCCCACCCGCCCATGTGACGAGGGGCCTCTCCTCTCTGAATGGCTTCCACTCCACTGCATCCATTCAGGACGACCGGAGTGGAAACCCCTTCCCGCCCACCCTCTCTCCCTCACCCTCCCTCCCTCCCTCCTCCACCGGAGGCTTCCACCGCCACACCCCCTTCCGCCTGCCGCGGCTTGATGTAACCCATCCAGGCCAGAGCTGCGTTCACTGGCAGCTCGAGCAGGCGGAGAGAGGCACAGAGAGAAGCAGAGTGAGGCAGCGAGTAAATTAATCAGTGGGACCACATTAACCTTTGGTTTTCTTTTAGCGCTGCATTGCACTGCCAGAGCCCACTTCCCCAACCAGGCCCTATTCTTTAAAGAAACACAGACACACTGACCGTATTCCTAAGACAAGTAACACACGTAAATACCAACCTTAAGCAACACAAAAATAAAATATCTCTAAAATATCCCTACGTAACACATAGGGTTTTTACGTTTTTTAAATCGATATGGTGAAAGGCCTGAACAGTGCCTCCTCCTACACGGGCCCAGATGAAGATATCACACACTAAGAACAGGCGTGGAGGACGGCTGAGACAGCTAAAGAGAACACTTGAAAAGGAGAAACCACACACACACACACACACACACACACACACACACACACACACACACACACACACACACACACACACACACACACACACACACACACACACACACACACACACACGGCCCGAGAACCACAGAGAAGGAGAAAAACAAACCAGTGTTCAAACCAACTTTATTTATAGAGCGCTTATCGCCCAAAAAAATAGCAACACAGACTTCCAAGTACAAGACATTTAAATTCAACCACAAAGGGAAGATGAGACGCGACAACATGATTAGCAGAAAATGCAAACCCTGAGTTCCTCTGGCAGACCAGCCAGGCAGAGGAGAGGAGAAGGAGAGGGTGACTCAAAGTGACAGGAGGATAGCCGTGGTGTGGTAAGACCGCCTGGAGATGGTGTTCTCTACACCAATGACAGTGTTTGCAGCTATGTGTTGCTGGCAGGATGTGCTTGTGCATGTACACAAATAGTTGCGCGCGTGTGCGTGTGTGTAGTTCCGCCGCAAGCGGTTTGTGTATTTTTTCCCCCCGAGAAGCACAGCGCAGGCAAGTGTCTCTGTTGTTCTCACTCACCGCACCGACGAAGGAACTGGCAGCAGAAACCATGCAAGGACAAGCCAACGCAGTGAAGGAGATGGTGAGAGAGAGTGAGAAAGACAGACATGCACACAGTTCCCATCATATAATATTCTAGAGAGAGAGAGAGAGAGGGCAGTTTAACTTCACGGGAATGAAGCACATGTAGTCCTTTCAACCGTGCGTCTCGATTATGCAATGAAATGGCGGGTTTGAACGCTTCTGTGATTGGATAAGGTCAGGAGGACATCATTATCATCATCATCATCATCATCATTATTATCAGAAAACACATTACATGGACACCGTGCCAGCGTTTCTTGGTAAAATCCGTTGAGGGGGAAATAACTCCATCCAGGCATAATTCAACTTCAGCAGACACATGACAACAGGAAGGACTAGGATGTGTGCGTTCATTCAGAGGTCTACCATGAAGCGAACGGAGGAGCAACTCAATCTCCTTCACAGCTGTTATTTTGGTGTTTTTAGCAGCGCGCACCACACACCTGATCTCTTTACATGAGCCTTACCTCGCCAGTACACAGATGCTCGACTTAAAATGCACCAATTCATTTGATAATAACTTATTTGAGCGACAAAGCCTAGTCAGGTTAATCCTGTTATTTTTACAAAACATATTCAGGCATAAAAAAGTATTCAATGTAATACTGATAAAGTGCTCTCCATAAAAATATATATTGTATTGAAACCCATAACCTTACAGCTATGGGTATCAGACTCACTCCATATACAGGTGCCAGCAAGTTCTCGACCCTCACTAGAGAGAGGTCTGTCCCCATTCACAGCACACGGTACACAGGAGTTGGGTATCGAGGTATCGATGGCAGTTGGTCGTAAATTGTTGTGAATGGTATTGGCGGTTGTAACTAAAGCACCATTGGATCTGGGGCACGCCAGGCCCCGCCCCCCAGCTTGCAGCTTCAGCTTGCTGCCCAATCCTGCAGCAGGAAAACAGGATACTTTATTTATTTATTTTCACAGCACGTGGATTACATTTTTATTTTTTATCAGAACGTGCTGGCTCCCGTTCAATTGTTCGGAGTTCATAACCGGATTAGAATTGTTTATGGAACACCATGAGCTGTACACCGATGTAGCAACAACGGGGCTGAATGGTGGCACCGTCTTTAAAGAAGTGTACACGCGGTCAAATCCAAAAGATGCTTTATGAAAGAATATTAGACATCTTATTGTGTTTTATCTTCAGGTCTGTATGGTTTAAGTTTGAATTTGTTTGAAATTGTTATATATTACTTAATAAATAATACTAAAGTATAACAATACAATATTAATAATATAATAGTCCTTTTACAGACGTTTTTATCCAAAGTGACTCATACTGAATGCTGAAGGTTAGTCTTAAAGGTAGGGCTGCAAACATTGGGGATCGAACCAAGAACCGGCTTGGAGTCAAACACCCTATCTAGCCACTACACTCTCCTGCCCCCCACTTTATTTCAATAACACGTTTCAAACACTAAAATGTGGCACAGCCATCATGCATATCATATAGTCAGTGTGTGAATGGGAAGCAAGGCGGTTCACAAAAGCTGGCACCATTCAGAAAAAAATAACACGCAGCATGGAATAGACTGGTCCACACCGCCACCTGGTGGCCTTACGGCTCAATGCAGCTTCACGACGTTCATTTGTTCATTGTTTGAACAAAAAAAATGTAGTAGGAAGTACTTTTCCCCACAGTGTGTGGTTAGTGGTTTCTCTAGTCTGCCAGTATGCAGACTACCTGCTCCTGAATGGCATTCATCTAAATTCACTATAAGAGACTTTGGATAACAACGTTATACAATAATTCAGTAAGACTGTAGGGAGGCTGACAGGGCCGACTCGAGCGAGCTCGGAGTTGACCAGGACTTACCGTGTGGGTGTAGAAGGTCTGATCTACAATGTGGCGGTCATGAGAGACAGTGTCCACTAGCGTGGGACCAATCTGGAGAGGGAGGGAGGGAGGGAGGGAGAGAGAGAGAGAGACAGTCAGTATGGTTCTATGCACACCCTTAGCTTAGATTAAGTCTCAATAATCATATTCAATATGCTACTGTATTAGGGTCCTGTGGACCTCCTTCAAAATTAGAAGATACATCTTAAGGGGATATTCCTATAATACAGAATTTCTAACATGTGTGGCACATGGGACACGTTTCTGTGTAATTTACCCTTAAATCGAACCGTTACCAAGTAGTTGTATTGTGTACATAACCCTAACCAAGAAGTTGCATTGTGTACATAACACTAACCAAGAAGTTGCGTTGTGTACATAATCCTAACCAAGTAGTTTTATTGTTGTGGAACTAACCCTTAACCTAACCCTAACCATGTCGTTTTGTTTTCTAAACCTACTCAAACGTTAACAGAGAACTGAATATAATTAAAGACAATTAAGTCTGAAAGCCCTGAAGGCAAAGTTCTCCCACGTTCGGTCAGAAGCGGGCACATTTTAAGCTACCACTCATTACAGCCGAACACCTGGTTGTTAAAACAGGGTCCCTATAAAAGAATCATCCGCCGTAACTGTTCTCCATAGACCCTAATGGTTAACCCTAAGCGGTTCAGACTCGTCTCCGCCCGGGGGCTGACCTCGATGGGGGCGGCCTGGGGCTGGCGGAGGTGTGCCACGGTGGGATGGAGGTGTGCCAGGCGGGGAGAGAGGTCCGCCGTGCACCTGCGGCTGTGCCCGCGCAGGACGTCCCGGTAGAGCCTGCTGTCCAGGTTGGTCCTCCACACCAACACCTTGGGAGACAGGGACGGACTTAGGGGGTGTATTTCAGTCTCTTAGGGCGGGTTCCAGTTCCTTCCCAAAGGTCCAGATGTCCTACCCGACCGGTCTGTACCCAATAGGTAACGAGGCGGCCGCCGAATCGGCATGGGACTGAGGATATATCAGTTTAGCCTGAACAGGAATTGCTTTTGAGATTTTTGGATTCTTTGGAATGCAGTCCTTGTTGTTCAGTGAGACCCACCTGGCCGTCCACTCCTCCAGATACAAACTCCTCCCCGGACCGCGAGAAGACTGACGTGAGCACAGGACCCTGCAAATAACAACAACAATAACAACAACTATAAAGGTCAGTACATCTTGTTATTTGACCATGTGTGATGGCAAGTCGTTTATGAACTTCTTATATGCAAAGAATATAAAAGGGACATTATTCTTATAAGTCTTTGCAGAGGTAGAATCAGACGTACACCAATGACCAATGTCAAATTAATTTGACGGAAGGAGTTGATGAAAACACACTTCAAGTAACATCAAGTTTGTTGTGAAAGACAATTTAAGTCACAAAGAGTTAAAGAGATGTGGGGTTTTAGCACCACCTTGTGTCCATGGAGGGTGTACATGACTTGGCCCTCCAGCAGGTCGGCTATTTTGACCGTGCTGTCGCTGGAGCCGCTGATAAGGTAGTTGTTGGATGGGTGGAAGGAAAAGCAATTGACCACCGCACTGTGAACTAAAGGGAAAACAATTTAAGATCATTGTTATGACACACACACACACACACACACACACACACACACACACACACACACACACACACACACACACACACACACACACACACACACACACACACACACACACACACACACACAGGATTTAACAAAAAGATGAGGCTGGTTGAACAGAGCTTGAGGGTGACCAGAACCCACCTTGGTAGAGGTGAGTGAGCTTGCTAGTCCTGAGGTCCCAGATTCTCAGGGAGCTGTCCTGTCCGGACGCTGCTAAACACGTACCGCTTGAGTTAAAGTCCACAAACAGGACTGAACTGGGAAGGAACGATGGACATCCGATCAGATCATAGAATTTCTCACAGGGCCCAACGAAAGGTAGAACCACAGCAGTAATGCTGGAAGGGCTTTTTGCTTTTTCTTTAACAAATACAGATTTATGAAATGCACTCAATTATGGAGTGGTTTGGCCAGGTCACCAAATCTGTTGCGTGTTCCATTGTTGTTACAATAAAGATAATCAAAGATGATGATGTTGATATACATTTGTATACACTAGATTAGTGGTAGGTAATCAGTGTGACTTTGTTCAAAGGGACGAGGCTCGAATCCACTCATACCCGCCACAGTCCGTGAAGCAGCTGACACACTGTCCGCTGGACGCGTCCCATAACATCACCGCACCATCGTCCCCACAGGATGCAATGAGACGACCGTCTGGAGAGAACCTGCAGAGAGAGAGAGAGAGAGAGAGAGAGAGAGAGAGAGAGAGAGAGAGAGAGAGAGAGAGAGAGAGAGAGAGAGAGAGAGAGAGAGAGAGAGAGAGAGAGAGAGAGCATTCTGAAAACCTACAAGACAGCAACAAACAAATTCAAACACCATCTGTGTGATCAAATGTGAATCCAAGTGGCTGTCTGCCATGAGTTTATCAATCATTTCAGATACGAATCCAAAATCCCATTAGTGACACCACCCCTCATCCAAAAAGGTGGGGCTCACCTGGCGCAGCGGACGACGTCGCTGTGCCGCTGGAGGGAATAGAGGAGGCGGCGGCACGAGAGACTCCACACCTTGACCTCGTGGTCGTCGGAGGCCGTCACCAGACACTGGCCGTCGCACGAGAAGCTAACGCTGCGCACGGCCGCCGCGTGCGCTCTGAACACCTCGGACTCCCCTTCGCTAGGAGGAGAGACGCATGCACACACCGTTCACCAGAGGCCCTTCACATAAGCCAACATGGATAGGATAACTAAAATATCCTAAAATTTGGGTTCTGGCAAGATCGGACCTTTGTTTCATTTCCGAAACCTTTTTTACCACTGCTGAAGCCCTTCTTTAATAAATAAACTATTTCTTATCCTATTACATTTTGGCAAAAGCCTTTATCCAAAGCGACCAGAGAACCACCCAAGTCTACAATCAATATTGGAGCAACTGCTGCACAACTTAATTAAAAAAAAATAACCCATCTGTACAGATCCCAGCCTTACATGCACGGCGTCCACAGTCTGACAGTTGTGTCTTCGGAGGAGGTGGCCACCAGGTCTCCTGTTGGGGAGAACTGGAGGTCCGTGAGCGCCTCCTGGTGGCCCCGGAAGCGCACGGCGTGGGCCTTGGGCGCCAGGTTCCACACTATCAGGCTCGTATCCACCGACCCAGTGGCTGTAGTCAAGACATAGTGACATGGGGTGAGGATGTTGCAAGATTGTGAGTCATTAAAGGGGAGATGAATTTAAAATATTAATCTAAATGTATTCAAGTATGATTTGGGCAATTGTAAGGCAGTGAAACCACAGAAAAGATTGCTCGATAAGTATACAATACAAATTACAATAGAATAATAATGTAAATCAAAGTGAACACATGTAGGCTCAAAGGATACCTAGTTGTTTGCCCGTGGGGCTGAAGTCTGCACATGTGACAGCATCTGTATGTCCCCTGAAGTGTCTCGCAAGGGTGGGGTCATCCTGCAATGCAGAGACTGCAGTCAAACAGGAGGAACGCTCTGATTTGACTGCTGAAATGAGAAACCGGGGACTACTTTGTAATAGTATCATGTTTTATTGCTAATAATAACAATTAAACATCCGATACAGCATTGGAAACGCTGCAACATGTGGGACGGCAGCAATACTAATGGAGCTAGAAAACTAGCCAACTAGCATGTTAACATAACATCAGATGGGATGAAGAACAACACTTTTGTGACACAAAAGTATCGTTGTTGCACAGAACGTCCAAACCATCAAGCAATACTCACCATAACAGACGCCATTGCACCTCGCTTACTCGACTCGAGTACTATTAAAAGCCCTTCTTACTATAATACATCCATGATTTTGAGAGGTGGAAAGTTTGAAAGCACAGCTTCCTCAGACATTGCTGGTCGATCGCCGATGAATTTTGTCATACTGATCGCGGGCTGAATAGTTCCCTCATGCTAGATTCCGAATTCAATTCGCCGTGAATTACGATTGCGTTATGTGTGTCCTGTTCATTGTGCAGCGGGGCTCAACAATATGAACACAAACAAGCTTGTTATGTAGGTGGGAGGGGTCCTACCTGGTTGTGACGGTAAGCTCGGCGTCAAGATTGGCGTCCTCCGCTGCTAAGCAACTAGTCCGCGAATCAGAACGTCAATGGTTAAAAACGATGTGGTAGTATCGTGTTCTGTGATTGGACCATGACATGAATTCGATCAATCAGCGGCAAGTTTGTTCAACTTGGACGTTAATGTTGATATCAACTCGAAACGATGTCGTCTCAGCGGAGCATCGGGAACACAGAGGTAAAGTACACAATTAAACGTTTTATAAGTCGAATTGTCATTGAGGCGCTAGCAATGCAAAGGTATACCAAACGCTACAGCGTCTAATGCTGTTTGAATAGGAATGCAGCTTTGGGTTGCCATAGGTATAAGGTTATTTAACATCACTGAGGTCAGCAATGTTTGAGGCCAAGTGTTAACAACATCATGTACTTCTATGGTAACAACAACGTAACGTTTGACAAACTGCTTGGCTTCATCGGGTAGAGCTTGGAATGCTTCTGTCACTGACCCTCAAAGCGTCAGCATCCTATTAAATAGAAGCCTTTGACTCTGTTCAGTACCTGAAGAAAAGGATACCACAGAACCCCAGATATCAACACGTGAGAACCAGACTAGACACAGGTAAACATGAACTGTGTGATTGTCATATATGCATTCATATATACTTGAAGTGGTGTCGGCTATATTTATAACTCGGATCGTTTGAGCAATATCCTTTTCTTGATTGTGATGCTAGGATGCAGTCTGTCGAAGTACATGGAAAGACTGGAGGACATCAAAAAAAGTATGTTGAAGTGCTACAGGTGGTTTTTGATTGTGTCCTGTTGTGTGATGCTGGATTTTACATTTCAGATAGTACATGTGTTGTCTAACTTCAGGTCTGTGGTATTCTCTCTTGACGTCTACATTTTTGCTTTCTCTAAGATTACCGCTACCGCAACGATGAAATCTTCAAACGGCTAAAAGTGACAACGTTTGCCCAGTTGGTAAGTTAAACTTTCAACAAGTTTGTCCACCGATCTGCCTTGCATTGTTAACCCTTGAAGGTTTTGCAGGACACGGATACAAGATATCCTTTTACAGAGTTGAATAATTGATGTCCAATGGGTTCTTCGACATTTGTCCAAAACTGTGATGGAGCGCTCTGCCTGTTCTGTCTTGGTCAATCACCATTGGCTTTCAGTTATATCGTAATTCTTTACTTAACACGCCCCCCCCATCCTCAGCTGCTGTTGTGATTGGTCCTTAGCAATCAAAACAGTAAATTGTCATCTCCGAGCTGTAGTGTAGCTTGTGTAAAGTTTGTTTTATTCCTGTCCTCCCTCTCCTTTCATGCTCCATATTGCCAACCGCAGGTTCTTCAGGTGGCCTCTATATCAGACTTGAATGAAGGCGTAAATGGTGAAGACTCACCCCATCCAGAAGGTACACATATTAACCGTTTTTTTTACTCCATTAAAAAATAAGTACATAAAAAAAACAGTATTCCACCTCATATTTTGGTGTTCCCTAAGTTTGATATTCAGTATTTGGGGTACCATAATTGTCCTAGAAATGACAAAGCAAATAATCAGACATGCCGAAAAGGAGCAGGTAGGTGGGAAGGGGTTTGGGCCTCTTGCTGCAAGGAGCAGATTGGGCTGGGAGCAAACCCACAGACGTCACCAGGTGTTGACAGCTACGCTGCTCTGATCCTCCAGACTGTCTGTCGGTCGTGTCTGAGATGGAGCTCGGGCCTCTCTCCGAGCTGTCCGACGGCTCCCCACAGGCCACGCCCACAGCCCTCTCGGAGCATCACACTGAGGCGGGCGACGCCCACTGTACCACCAGGTCCACGCTGCAGAGGTACACACACACACACACACACACACACACACACACACACACACACACACACACACACACACACACACACACACACACACACACACACAAACACAAACACAAACACACAAACACGTCATAGAAATGCTTATTTACGCTTCTATGACTCGTAAAGTTTGAGCAGCCAGGCTTTCAAAGGGGAGACATACACCGTACCTATAGCTCCAGCCAGGGACCCCAGGCGTGACACAGGATATCAGCTAGGGGCCCGACCCCCACTAGTGGTGTCTGATTTAGCGGTGTCGCTCAATTATACATGGTTATACTGCCTGGGCTACTGTTTGTTCACTTTCGGGTACAACAAACAGTTCTATATATTCTAGATCTATTATTCCATTTCGAAAGGATTGTAATGGCTCATTTCCACCGGAGGCTTCGGTTCGGTTCGCCTCAGTCCGGTAGGGAGGGGGCGGTATAGCCCAGCTCAGTTCCGAGGTCGCGTTTCCACCGCCGACAGTACCCTTATGGTAGGCCGGATGTCAATCGCCGCGGCAGCTACGTAAACATCGTGACATCATAGCAGCACGACACAGTGTAGCCTGCTCAATGAAAACAATAGGCCTAAATAAAATAAAATCTGCCCCATCAAGCTCCCTCTGCACGTCTTCCTACCCAAGAATGCAGAGGAACGTCTCCACCTCCTTGTTCGCCCAAGTTAAAGTTTTGCGCGACATGGCCATTTTCCAGAATAATACCTCGCGGGTGCTGTTTGTTTGTTTTTTTATCCCCATGTCGCCAGGAAGTGACGATTTCGTCGACCAATCAACGGAAGGCGCGTGTAGCTCGAACTTGCCGGCATCCTTTCAGGCGTCTCAGTACCCGCAACGGAGGAGTACTGCGAGACGATGCGAGACGAGCACGGCTCACTCTGGGTCACGCCCACTTTTGGTGGTGGAAACGCGAACCGTGCCGCACCTTTTTGCGAACCGAACCGCACCCTCCGGTGGAAATGCGCCATTAGAATCGGTTAACAAGCCCTTGTGAGGAACTTGCATATGTGAAGCGTTTGGACACATAGGCTGGTACAAGCAGACCACTGATGAAGGCCCGTTTATTGCAAGCGCAAGGTAAAATGGTTCCCCCCCCCCCCCCCCCCCCACAGTGTGATCGGCGGCGTGGGGGAGCTGGATCTGGAGCGGAACGGGAGGGCGACGACGGTGAGGATGACCCCCGAGCTGAGCCCGCCGCGGTGGGCAGAGCGCCCCTACCCAGACTGCCCCTACCTGCTGCTGGACATGCGGGAGCGAGACCAGTACGACCAGTGCCACATCATCAGCGGTAGGCGGAGACCCATCAGGGGGCGTCCCTGTCTTAAAGGGTGGGGCCCTACTTTAACACCCGGCGCGGAGCCGGAGTCGATCTATCGGTCATACATCCCCCCCCCCCACTTGTGATGTCATAAGCTTATGAAATGCTTGTAAACATAATCGCCGTCACGTATGGCGGTAAAGTAGGAGACCTCCTGATATTTGCTCATAGATCCGTAGGAGGAATATACATTTAAAAAATGGTTCATTTCAACTACCAAATTAGTCGGCCTGTATGAATTTGTAGGGATGGGGCATTAGAGCGAAAGATCTACGAAAGATGAGGTGGAGGGGGCACGTTGAAGTCTGTTTGCCAGGCAGAGAATATACTTTCCTGCAAATCATATGAGGTGAGGATGCTCAACTGTACTCTGTCTAATGTATAATTTGTCTGTTTGAATGTTTGCCTCCTGGCCACAGCCTACAGTCACCCCATTGCCTTGCTGTCCAGGACAATGAACCCCTTCACCAAGGAAGTCCTGGAATACGTATCCTTCTTCTCACCCCCTAAAAGAACAAAGCAAAACCACAGTGGCTTGTTTGTCCACTTCTCAGTCCTCTTTGCCGCATTTAGAAAAAATTTGTCCCAATTCATTTGAAGCTTAGGTACTTTCTTGTGTGGGTCTCAAGTAGTATCTTTCATCAACTCATTTGGCCTTAACGCGGCCCGATATAGAAAAACGCCGCGGGCAAGATCATCATCGTGTACGACGAAGACGAGCGGATAGCCAGCCAAGCGGCCACCGTCATGTGTCAGCGAGGGTTCGACAATCTGTTCATGCTCTCTGGAGGTGTGTTTTACCGCTGCGTCTTAACCCTCAGCCTTTGGGTCTGGTGAGGCTTGACTGGGTGGGCGTAGTACGGGAGGTGGCACACCCCTGGTGGCACACCCAAGCCACAACGCCATCCTGCCACCAGAAAATACACCACTCATACAACTCTTTATACACTTTATTTATTACTGCATCTTTTTATATTCCATGGGCTGCTATCTTAAGCAGTAATATATTCAATTGGTTTACAAGTCTGATCACTCCCCCGCCCTCAGGCCTCAAGGTGATTGGTCAGAAGTTCGGGGCGGGGATGCTGGCGGGCCCGCTCCCGCCGGCGTGCCAGCCCTCCTCGGCGACGCCGGGCGGGAGGAAGAAGCGGTGTGACGCGTCGCAGCTTCCGTCGCCGACCGCGGCGCACGCGGCCGTGGAGAGGAGGTGGCGCTTTACCTGCGACGACCTGGACAAGATCCAACAGCAGCTGGAGGACAACCTGCTCAGCGGCCCCAGCAGTAAGAACCGCCCGCTCAGCCCCTCTGCCGCCCCCTAGAGGCTACAGCGTGTCATGACACCCCCAAACAAAATGTGCTTTGTAGTGGTGCAAAATATGTGTGCATTCTTGGTGTGTAAAATGCTTTGGATTAGTGCATCCACTGAATATTAAATGTTAACCAAGATAACCATATTAATGTCACGCGCTGTGTACCTCTGAACTGGAAAGCTGCTCACGTTGTCTGTCTGTCTGTCTGTCTGTCTGTCTGTCTGTCTGTCTGTCTGTCTGTCTGTCTGTCTGTCTGTCTGTCTGTCTGTCTGTCTGTCTGTCTGTCTGTCTGTCTTCATCTCTGTCTCTGTCTCTGTCTCTGTCTCTCTCTCTGTCTTCCTCTCTCTCTCTCTCTGTCTTCCTCTCTCTCTCTCTCTGTCTTCCTCTCTCTCTCTCTCTGTCTTCCTCTCTCTCTCTCTCTCACTTTCTCTCTCTCTCTCTCTCTCTCTCTCTCTCTCTCTCTCTCTCTCTCTCTCTCTCTCTCTGTCTTCCTCTCTCTCTCCCCAGGTCGAATGTCCAGCCGTCTTTCCAGCAGCGGTGGTCAGTCCAAGGCGTCCAGTGCCCGCAGCAGGCTGGGTTCCTCCATGTCAGCCAAGGATAGCGCCAGGGATTCAAGTAGCAGGCCATGGAAATGACACATCCCTCTCTTTCCTTATTTTTTTTTTTCTCTCAGAATATATAATTTATAAAAGTGTAATACCTTAAAACCTCCACGATTGGCACATTAATTTGCCAGCAGAGACCTGCACGTCCGGTCCTTTTGTGCCTTGTGGACGCTCAGGAGGACATTAGTAACAGCTTTGTGTTACATTAAAGGTTGGGGTTGTCTTAGGTCACCAATCCCTCTGTACCGTAGACCGAAGACTCCCTATTTCCAATTTAGCTTCCGTTTTGGTGTCTTTGATGTCGTCCTCTTATTGGAGTGGTGCCCGCTCATCTACAGCTCTGTCTCTCCTTGAGGTACTTAAAAATGTAAATTTAGGTCAGTAGTTTAATATAATTTTAGTTTAATTGAAAGTGCTGTAAATGACGCCTTTTGATAATATTGCGCTTTTAAATTAGGGCATTTTATTGATGACTACAAAAAAGTAATGATGTATTTGTATCAAGTTGGAATATTGGATTCACTACTTATGCCTTTTAATTATCTGTAAATAAATGTCAGGTCCTCAAGCAGTTGGTAGGCCTACTATTGCCTTTGTGCTGCAATGTTGTAATAGTAGTAATAGTAGTATTGAAATAAGTTCATCAGAGTTTGCCAAAACCGACACATCTTTTAAATTCGGTCAAAACAAAGTATAATTGTATTAATCTGAACATTGTGCTGGTAGCTATACTAAATATTTCGCTCACCATCAAAATGTTTCTTCTCCTTTTTGAGTATTTAATAGGATTGCATCTTAATTTTGTGAAATATGGTTATGTTTAATTGTTTGCACATTTGGGAATCTTCGTTATTCAAATTATTCTGATGCCTCATCAGTGAAACTGCTTTAAGAAGACGAGAAAAGGACAATATTTTGAATTCACTTATTTTTGGCCCCGGCACGGGTCACATTTTCTCACCGGCTTCAATCCCCCTCAAGCGAGCCTCAGACGGTGCCTTCATTGCTGTAGACTTTGTTTTCCGACAGCACAAGCAAGCTACCAAGTCACGTATCTCTGGTCTGAATATTATATTCCTAAAACATAGATGTTATAAAACAGGCAGTAGAAGACGACAAACCACTGAGCACGTCTTTATGGCGCTGTTTTCTAAGCTCACAAATCTGCATCACCACCAACCTGTCCCAGATATGAATTGTATGGAAGGATTCTGCCGATCAAAGAGAACGGGTCGGCTTTGTTTCCTGATAGGATCCATGGAAGTGGGTAGATGGGGAGCCACGAACTGGGATTCAAGAGCAGATTCAGAGGCGGAGCGGGTTTCATTCAGAGACTGAAGGAATACCATTTGGAACCAGAACCACCCTCTGTGCGTGTGTCAGGAGTAGAGGGATTTAATTTAGTGTTCCAGAAAGGCTTTCGGTCTGAACCCGAATCGGCAGAATGTTTCCATGTTTGATCACTTTTGCCTTTTTATTGTAGAAAAATGTCACTTGTGATTCAATATTGTCATAGGAGATGTTGCTGACAAATCGTACACAAATTCCAGAAACACAAACTTCCATATAATCTCTGAAACATGTGGGATGAAAATTGCCACAGAATTTGTTTTTTCTAGTACTGTGAAGTGAATGAATGCTGTTCATTTCCCTGGCTGTCTTGCATATTTATGGTTCTCCGTGTGACAGATTTGGTATTTGAATGTTGGCCTGTTTGTGTTTCTGTTTGGAGAAGTCTTTAATGACCTTCAATAAGTGCAACAAGTCCAAGAATGCAATGATGTTGCTCAACTTCTGTTTTATTAAAGAGAGCACTTGATTCATTGCAGTTGATGCTTTGTTGACTAGGTTGCTCATGTCTATTATGACAAATACAGGCAAAACAATATAGGATCGGCTATAAATTCCTCTACTACTGCATATTCATATTTTTTTATATATATACAGTATATAGCAATTACTTTGAACATTGGGTCTTATAGTGTGGCTGTTGCTGGCACTCACTGCCATCTATAACATTAAATCTGGTGAGCTGTTCTTGCTGCCTAAAAATAAATTAAAAAAATGAATGGTTAACTGCTAGCTGTACGCAACCGCTCTCTTCAAATCCTATTTTCATGGCAGGGGGCATCCTCGAAGGGTGCTGATAGACCTGTGACTGTCTTCCTGATTATTACTGTGATGATGACAGGTGGAGGACAGACTCTTGATAACCAGACTGTAGAGGTGTTTTTTTAAATCCAGAACTACTCTTTCCTGAGCCCCCACTCACAACGACGGGTGTGTGCACGTTGGTGTGCGTGTGTGGCTAACTAGAGCGTGGGCCTCTTACTTTCACACCAGTGACTCCCAGACCAGTGTGGGGGAGGGATGAGATGCGAGTGGGGGGCTGTTGGCTTTTGGGAGCACCATGCAGCTTTTAGCCTTCCTAATCCCCCCCCCCCCCCCCCCCCTCCCTCTCCTTGTTTGCTTAAATGTATCTCCCCCTCTCTCTCCCTCTCTCTCTGTCTCCCTGATCATACGTAATGTTCTCTGGGCTCTTTGTGTTCGCCCTCTCCTCTCTCCCTACACCCCTTCCATCGCGTGCGTGCAGGTCGGTGCGGAGGAGAGCGAGACGAAGAGAGAGAGAGAGAGAGCGAGTGAGAGAGCGGGTTGGGGGGGGTGGGGTGTTTCCAGCTTACAGCAACCGTCCCCACGGGACCCCCACGGGGAACGCTCCACAGCTGAGAGGAAAATGGGGGGGGGGGGGGGGGGGGGAGGAACGTTGTCGTCCGCGGCAACCACTGTGTTTGTCCCATCCTCAGTCCGGCTTCCCGCCAGGTCTCGGGGCACCTCCCCCTCCCCCTGCGCCTCCCTCTCCTCCTCCCCCATCCCTCTCTCTCTCTCTCTCTCTCTCTCTGTCTCTCTGTCTCTCTCCCTCTCTCTCCATCTGCCGCTCCCTCCCCCCTCTTTGAGAGGAGGGGGGAGGAGGAGGCAGCCAGAGAGAGAGAGAGAGAGAGGGAGGGAGAGGAGGTTGATGCAGAGCCGGCAGTAGCAGGAGCGTCAGGCGCATCGGCCAGTCCTCCTTCTCCCAGTCTCTTCCCCCCCCCTCCTCCCCGCCTTTCAGCGCTCTCGCTCCCGCGCCGCATCGGAGGAGGAGGCTGCCTACGGAAGCCTCCGCTGACCGCCACGAGAGGGTACGGCCCCCCCGCAGGGACCGCCAGTGGCCCGCCCCCCCCCGTCCCACCCGCCCCCCACCCCCCCAACACCTCCAGCGCAACCCCCTGCACCAGCGCTGCCGCCAGGGGTAGCCTGCCCGCCTAGCCCCGCTTGCTTCCTGGGACCCTGCCCCGCCGGATCCACCCAAGCCCCCCCCCATGGAGCTGCTACCCACCCAGGGACAGACGCTCCGGCACTACACGGCCAGCCGGCCGCGGCCGCGGCGCACTCAGCCCCCCTCCTCCACCTCGTCCTCTTCCTCCTCGTCCTCGTCCTCCTCCAAGCCTCAGGTAAGAGCGCTCGCACGCACACACACACACACACACACACACACACACACACACACACACACACACACACACACACACACACACACACACACACACACACACACACACACACACATACATGCACGTACGTACGTACGTACGTGTGTGCACAATGATATGCGCCGCGTTCAGGGTACAAACAAACAAACAACCACGGGAACGGAGCAGAGGAGAGGCTGAACGACGTGTGGGGGGGGGGTGACGGTTGCCCACGGTCACACAACCATTCACCCGCGGAACGACCCGACGTCAACGCACACTCCTGGTGGTTTTGCTCGTGTACATTTGTTTTTTTGCGTGTGTGCTCGCCGTGTATACACAGAGCGAGGAGGGAGGTGGGGTTGGGGGGGGGGACGCAGCTGTTAGGCCCGCGCACGGCCGTACACACCCGCCCCCGCGGTGAGGCGCTCGGATGGGGGGGGTCGGAGAGAGGGAGAGGAGGAGGAGGAGGAGGAAGATTGCCCCTTTCTCTCAGAGGAGAGGAGAAGAGGATGGCGGCGCTGGAAGTGTTGGAGGAAGAGAGGGAGGGAGAGGAAGAGAGGGAGAGGAAGAGAGGGAACCCCATTGGAATACAAGCAAAGGGGAGATGAATAGCAACAATAAACAGCGGGAGGGTGGGGGGGGGGGGGGGGGGGGAGGTGGTGGGGGGAGGGGAGAGGGGGGGGGACAGAGTGATAGAATGGGGCCGAGCTGAGATGGAGAGATCTTTATTTCTTTAAGCTCTTTCGCCTCCTAATTCTTGGCGTTACTTTCTTACACTTTTCCTCTCCCATCGTCTTCCCATCTCCCCCCCAACAGATTCATGGTGGCAGCCATCTTTTTTCCATTTTGCATTCACACGGTGTGTGTGTGTGTGTGTGTGTGTGTGTGTGTTAGTGTGTGTGTGTGTGTGTGTGTGTACATGTTTATTTATGTAAAGCTGTGTGTTATGCAAGTGTGTGTGGGTCCGATTAGCAGTTATCCTGGTATGGTATGAAGTGTATTTCTGTGTATGTGCACTTAATTACCCTTATGTTAGTCCTGTTAATAGCCTGACACTACTGTAGGCGGAACTAGGTGTTGTGTTTGGTGATGATCATGTGTGTTGATCGAAGATCGGTGGTTCCACTGGTATGTAAACCACCCCTCTCTCTCTCTCTCTCTCTCTCTCTCTCTCTCTCTCTCTCTCTCGCTCTCTCTCTCTCTCTCTCTCTCTCTCTCTCTCTCTCTCTCTCTCTCTCTCTCTCTCTCTCTCTCTCTCTCTCTCTCTCTCTCTCTCTCTCTCTCTCTCTCTTTCTCTCTCTTTCAGTCTCCTGGGGTACATCCTGCTAACTCAATTATTCATTTTTTTCACATCAATGGGGGTCTTCTCTCTCTCTCTCTCTCTCTCTCTCTCTCTCTCTCTCTCTCTCTCTCTCTCTCTCTCTCTCTCTCTCTCTCTCTCTCTCTCTCTCTTCCCCAGAGGTAACCAAGAACCACGACCGTAGCAACAATAGCAATAGCATCAGCAATAACACATCATTGATTATAATTATCAGCCGTATATATATATATACAATGCAATATATATATATATATATATATCTACAATGAACGCATATCTTTCCTCGAGGTTCCACCCCCAGTAACCAATAAGGAGTACCTAGCCCAGCACTGGTAATTGGTCCGACACCAGGGTAAAGTAGGCTATATCTATCCCGCGGGCATCCTCGAGAAAATCCCCTGATATCCCCAAGACATATTTCACGCAATTGAGAACCCGTCTATGCTTTCCATGCTAAACCACGATGTAGCATAGGGCATTTGCTGACACGTACATAAGCATGGTAAATATTGGCAATGTGTGGGACTGTATCATGTGTCCAATCGCAATCAGTATTGATCCAGGCATACATTGTTCAGCTCAAGTGATGGATGGGCTGTTTATCGGGCCAGCTCTGATCGGATCATCCAGGTTCTGGTGTGGGTGTCTCTGTATCACATCAGCAATGGGGAGATGCTAGTGTGTACCTCCCTGTGAGTGTGTGTGTCTACGTGTGTGTGTGTGTGTGTGTGTGTGTGTGTGTGTGTGTGGGTGTGTGTGTGTGTGTGTGTCTGCCTGCGTGTATGTGCGTGCGCCATTCCATGTTTTGATTGATCAGTGCTGTCAGGGTGAAGTACTGCTGCCATCCATAGCAGGTATTGATCCGAGATCGGGGTTGTAATACCGTGGTGAAACCGCCTGCTTAGTCTGTCATCTGGACCACTGCTATAGCTGTGCTGTTATTTTGAGACTTTACATCATGGAGTATATTACGGTATGGTATACTACGCCGTAGTTTATAATAGTATGATGTAGTATAGCATAGTACGATATAGTAAAGAATAGCACAGCACAGAATAGTACGGTACAGTGCGAAACTGTAGTGTCGTTTAGTATGGTGTAGTATAGTATAAAGCCTCTGAAATATTAATATTGCATTAATTGGAAGTGCAATTTAATTGTGGACTTGCATTCGATCAGAGCAGAACAGTGGCTGCGCCAGTGATGTTTCATTACTGCGTTGACGATATGCTTGCTTGACTAGAGAAAATAGATCACACACACAGTACATTCAGCAGGTACAGTACTATAACTACCGCCCAATCAATCTCACCCATGGCCCCCCGGGTGTAAGTCATCCTGTCAGACCTTTCAGACGGGGATGGGGGCGTTGTTCATACCCAACGCTGGCTGAGGTATACCCAGGTCTGTCGTAGGACTGTCTGGCTGCTCTGCAGACCTGTATATGGGGACCAAGGGTGTGTGTAGGCAGAGGTGATGAAATCGGAGACTCTAAAAGTCTAAAGTACCGAAGGGATTGAGTTTCATGAGATCTCCGGAGGATGTGGCGTGGCGTCAAACCGCCTGATTCTCCTTCCTCTATATCTGTGGTTTGATGGGTGAAAGGACGGGAAGGACTGGATTCAAGTTCGTTTAGATGGTTCGAGACTCATGTGATAGGGGTATTAAGTGTTAATGTGTTTGTGTATGTGTGTGGGTGCGTGTGGTGGCAACCCGCCATCTTGGCATGTGCCACAGGGACAGGTGGCTGTAGAGGAACAAGAGAGAGGGAGATAAAGAGCGAGAGAGAGCTGTGGAGAGAGGAAAATGACTAGGGAGATAGAGGAAGAAGAAGATAAAGACAGTGAGGAATAGCTATAGGGAGAAATGGAGACAAACAGAGCGATAGAGAAGGTTAAAGAGAGATGGAGGTGGAGAGAGAGAGGGATGGAGAGGGCTAGAAGAGAGATGGTGGTGGAGAGAGTGAGGGATAGAGAGGGCTAGAAGAGAGATGGAGGAGGAGAGAGTGAGGGATAGAGAGGGCTACAGAACGATGGAGGTGGAGAGAGTGAGGGATAGAGAGGGCTAGAAGAGAGATGGAGGAGGAGAGAGTGAGGGATAGAGAGGGCTACAGAACGATGGAGGTGGAGAGAAATAGAGGGATGGAGAGGGCCAGAGAGAGATGGAGGTGGAGAGTGTGAGGGATAGAGAGATGGAGAGAGCTAGAGATGAAGAGAAAGAGAAAGCAGCTAGTATAGCGGTTGGTGATTAATAGCTTGTAGCTCAAAGCTTGTGGAAAGGGTGATGAACTCAGCCTGTTTTCTCCGGGTGACTACCCCTTAGAAGAAGAATGGCGGGATAGAGTGAGAAAATGAACATACATCGTACTTCACGTACATACAAAGCCTCTTTGTAGAGAGCAGCTTCATATTTATTAGGCCTGAAATGCATTAGTCTCCTTCAATTTGGTGTCCTTTGGTATCTGACAAAAATGAGATGTCTGATTTGTGGCAATGATTACAGGCCACAGTACCTAGCACATCATACATACTATTACAATTTATTCATTTAGCAGACGCAATCCAAGCAGCATACGGAGAACCGTTCAGCTGGGAGTCCCACACCTTAACCATTACGGTCTTCTAACCATAGTAACGTCATTACCTTATTTAATGCTACAATAATACCCAAACCTAGTTGAATTTAAGTTTGCTCAGGGAAAATAAGATCTCCTTCTTTTTTGAATCAATGCAGCGAAGCCTCACAGGTTAGTCTCAGAGCGATCCTAGAGCGCGGCCCCCCTGTCTGTCAGGAAGTAGACTGCAGCCCTACAACAAGGTGCTCTGGTGGCTCACCGTCTCTGCAGGACCGTGGTGCAGTGATTGTTCTGTTGCTATGGGCCCCGGCTGTCACCTAATCCTCCCTTTGCATCCCAGTTTCTTCTATAGGCATCAGGTTTACCTTTCAAGTACGACCGAAAAGGTCAAATAGGGTAGGACCTTGTGTGTGTGTGTGTGTGTGCGTGTGCGCTTGTGTGTGTATGTGTGTGTTTGTGTGTGTGTGTGTATGTGTGTGTGTCTGTGTGCGTGTGTGTGGCCTCTTCCACTTATTCCTGAAACCAACACATTTAATGTATTGCTAAATCTTGGCAGCCATCAACCGATGCATCAAAACTAGAGTGGTCACATTTTCAACAGACGGAGCTACGCTATCCTGGAGGTTTCATCGATTTATTGTACGGGGAATACATCACCGTACGTCGTGTTTTACAGTGACAGCCCGTCTGCAATAATGATCGTACACGTTAAGATCACAAGCCTCGTAAGTACTTACACGCCGGAATTGTCACTTCAACGAAAACTACGCCGAGGAGCCGAAGGCAATGCCCTTAAAAGGCTCCAGGAAGGAAGTTTCCTGGTTTCCTGTGCGCTCAGCAACAACACCCTGACAAGATGATTCTTTATCCGAGCTTCTGCCGAGCTAGTCCCAGTTCAAGCAGTCCCAGTTTGGATTGTGCTTACTCATGATAGCTGTAGCACTCTCTTACTGCCACGCTCACACTTTTCCCGCATATTTATATTCCATCTTCTGAACTTGGTTCCCGAAGTGGTTATTCATGGGATATGTTTATGAGGTATTTTTTTTCTTTATAGCCACTCTGATAAAAAACACAGCAATACGAGTACTCTGTGCAGGTGAAAACAAAGTAATGTCTCGCAATTTGCAAGCATTTTCTTCTAGCTCTCTGCCTTCTTTAGACCATATCAGACTTGATCATATCAAGGGAGAGGGGGTCGGGACATGGTAGGGGCTGGGGTCTTTGACTCCCAGCCGGAAGGCACTGGATTCAAGTCGCAATGTACAAAGTATACCTGTCAGAGTCCTCAAGGAAGGTGTCCCAAACCCTGCCTCATTAATGGCCGTCTCCATTGGTTATATGTCGTTTTGGATAAAGGTGTCGGCTAAATTGGTACAATTTCCATGGAAACAGCATGTCACAAAGCAACCCTGTAGTTGGTGCCAACTCAGGCCGTGGTTAGCTATGTTCTTTCTAAAACTGCCAGCCTAGCTGCCTTGCATGGGATGGGTTTTCACACTTGACCAAGAACGGTCGTTATTTATCTATTTACCTCTGCCCACCCAGTGTGTATTTCTGTATGTTTTGTCAACTCCTTTACTTGTATTATTTTGAGATTAGGGATGGATATTATGATTTTTTTATTTTAAAATGGCAACTTCCTGGTGATGTGGTGGAGTGATCTCGAACCTGCTGCTCTGATTGGCCGAGTGGGAAAGTAATCTGCTTCTCCTTGCTGGGGGCTCACTGGTAGACTCCCTTCTACATGGTTGCTATGGCAGCAAGGCTCTGCCCCTCATTGGCTCTTCCTGACATGCTGGAATATAACTGCATGTGTGTAAGTGTGTAGGTCTTTCTGTATGTATGTATGTGTGTGTGTGTGTGTGTGTGTGTGTGTGTGTGTGTGTGTGTGCGGTGTGTGTGTGTGTGTGTGTGTGTGTGTGTGTGTGTGTGTGTTGAACAAAGATGAAGATGATTATTTTGCCCATAGTCAATTACTGTTTTTGCCAGAATTTGACTATTGCTCCAAATCGTTCCTTTCCTTTCATCACACCATCTCTATGTTTCAGCCTCTCTCTTGGGTGAAACATCTCTCTCTCTCTCTCTCTCACACTCTCTTGCTCGCTGTCTCTCTCTCACACTCTCTCGCTCGCTGTCTCTCTCTCACACTCTCTCGCTCGCTCTCTCTCTCTCTCTCTCTCTCTCTCTCTCTCTCTCTCTCTCTCTCTCTCTCTCTCTCTCTCTCTGACTGTTAACCTCTCTTTATCCTTTCCCGGTTCCACTAAAAGGGGGGACTCATCATTCTCAAAATATGCTACAGCAGCAAATGAAGAGCTTGCATAACAACTTTCACCTGTGTGTGTTTGTGTTCTCGGTGTGTGTGTCTGTGTACGGGATATTTGTATGATGAGATGGTTTTCTATCCACTCTTTTTAGTTATGTGATGTCATGTTAAAGTATGTGCTGTTTTGTGATGTGATGTTGCAGGAGCCCGTGTCGGAGACAGAGAATGAGTCCAACTCAGGGATGGGTAGAGTGGACGAAGGAGTAGAAGAGTTCTTTACCAAGAGAATTCTTCCTGATTCTGGGCTGTGAGTGAACAAACGCCCAAGCACGCACACACCCACACACACACGCACACGCACAGATACCTTTTCGTTCTTTCTTTCTTTCTTTCTTTCTTTCTTTCTTTCTTTCTTTCTTTCTTTCTTTCTTTCTTTCTTTCTTTCTTTCTTTCTTTCTTTCTTTCTTTCTTTCTTTCTTTCTCTCTATGATACAGTATATAGTATTTACACATATGTGGGAGTATGTGTTAGGTATTTATGCTGTATTTAATGTTACACATGCTCGCAAACAAAAGCCTAAACATGCCTCTTCATGATGCCAAGGGAAGATTGGCATTACCTCTTTCTCTGTCTCACTTTAAAACTGACACAAGCATACAAGCAAGCACACACACACACACACACACACACACACACACACACACACACACACACACACACACACACACACACACACACACACACACACACACACACACACACACACACACACACACACACACACATAAAGCATGTCACAGTAGACTTACTCAAAGTCTTACTGAACTAAGAATAACTTAATGGCCCCCATATATTTTCCAGCAACAGCTTTTTGTCAGATAATAACTCACAATATAATAAAAAGTAATCTATCACAACCTATTTAAGATGCTTGTGAATGAGGCCTTGTGTGTACCTGGTAGGTGGTTTGTGTTTAACTGCATGTGCCCTGTATTGAAATAACCTTCCTCACTTCTTCTATTTCACCAAAGCACAAATTCCCTCGCTGAATTCAGTTTGTTATGATCTTTTAACCAGTATAGTGTAGCATCACAGGGAAATGCTCAACATTAACAAGCACCTTGATTGGCCAAATGTTTCTACAACAGTATCAACCATGTCATCACACTGGTTGGTTCCAAGAGGAGTCTACGGGTCTAATTTAACATCATACTGGGATGCTGGTTCCAATGGGAGTCCGTAGATCTGCTTCAACATCTTACTGGAGATATTGGTTCCTACGGGTCAGATTGCTCTTGTATACGACAAACCAAAGGCATTTTCAAGAGGGATCTGTGAAGGAATTCAACTGAGGACATCTGTCTTCAATTTAAATGTCAAAGACACAGCGAAAACCAGCCTCTGAAGAATCAAATCAAAACTAGAAGATGATAATTCAATAACGTAATAACCTACTTCAATGGGATCTACTTGATATTTTAGGAAATGGTTTTCTGACAATGTCAGAAAACCATGCCTTCGTCTGAGCTAGCAACACTCCACATTTTAGTTACCGAGAACGAATGTCACATCTTCCCCAGAATATCTAGTCAAAGATATACTCCTTCACAACAGTAATGGACAGGCAATCGACAGGTACCACCTGGCTTACAGGGTGCAGCTTAGGCACGGCAGACTTCCAGGCTCCCTGAAACCTTGTGACTTTGAGAACCTGGTGTGCAGGTGTTGCTGGCTAAAAGACGGGAGGCGGAACTGGATGCGGATCTCCGCATTCAATTCCCTCTCCCAGCTAGCGCTTAGAACCAAGGGGGCCGCGGAAGGCCCGTCGCAGTGGTTTCGTGTTGCAGTGGTTTCGTGTTGCAGTGGTTCTGTGTCGTGCTGTGTTGTGTGACGTGCCGCATGTCTATATTGTGTGTAGCTCCTCGCCTGTTCACCTCTTACCCTGTAGTCGTAGTCTTAGTACTGAGTGTCTCTTCTTGTCTGTTGCTCTTTCTGCCGTCTCTTTGCTGCAGAAAAGGCTGGTGGGAGGAGTCAAACCCTGCCCGAGCCACTCCCCCAGAGTCAGGCTCCACCCCTACAGACCCCACCACCCCCCTCCCTCCTCCCTCCTCCTCCTCCTCCTCCTCCTTCTTCCTTCCCTGCAACATCAACACATCCCCCTCCACCACCACCGTCACCTCCCCCTCTGTGCCCACGAGTGACTCTCCCCCCCTCCCCCATACCAACGTCCCCTCCCCTCACGCCGCCCCACCCTTCCCCGCGGCCGTTACCCCGCCCGCCTCCGCCCCCTCACCCTCCTCCTCCTCCTCCTCCGCCGCCGCGGCGCCGCCTCCCGCCAAAAACATTAAGAAGAAGTTTGGCGACTTCTTCGCCTTCAAGAGGGCTCGGGCCGGCCGGGCCGCCAAGGCCGGAGGGGGAGAGGGTGGAGGAGGAGGAGGAGGTGGAGGAGGTGGAGGAGGAGAGGGCACAAAGGTCAAAAGGACCTCCATCGCCGACCTGATCCGCCCCCTCCGCGAGGCGAAGGAGCGGGAGAAGGAGAGGGAGCGGGGGGCCAGGCCAGACGCTAACGTTTCTAACGGTGCCGCCGTCACAGAAGGAGTCCCTGCAGCCGCCGACGACCCGAGGGACCCGGCGGCGACCGTCGCCACGCCAACGCCCCCGCCGCCCCTCAGTAGCGGGGACGGCGGCGGCGGCGGCGGCGGCCCCCCCCTCCCCCCGCCCCCCACCACCACCGCTAGCGCCGCCGCCACCGCCGCCGCCAAAACCCCCTCCGAGCAGCGGCCGGCGGCGGCGAGGGGCCCGGGAGGGGAGGCGGGGCCCGTCTCGGCCACCGCCCCCGCGGTGACGTCGCCCTCGGCGACCGAGCGGGGGCCGGACGGGAGGGCGGGCCCGCAGAGGGCCGAGGGAGGTGTGGCGCCGGACGGGGAGAGGAGGTTAAAGGTCACTCGGAGGTCGCTGAGGGAGGGGAAGAGTCAGAGCCTCATCCTGCTGACGGGACTGGAGGCGGAGGACAAGGAGAGCACCAACAGCAAGGTCAGAGCCAGAGCCGTCATCTATAGCCTCTAGAGCTGTCCACTATAGCTCAGCTATAGAAGCTATAGCTGTCTTCTATAGCTTCTGTCGCTATCTACTTTAGCTGTCATCTATAGCTTCTGTGGCTATCTTTTAAGGCTTCTATAGCTATCTACTGGGGCTGTCATATATAGCCTCTATAGCTATCTACTATAGCTCAGCTATAGCTTCTATAGCTGTCTTCTATAGCTTCTATCGCTACCTTCTATAGCTATATTTTAAAGCTTCTATAACTATCAGCTATAGCTTCTATAGCTGTCTTCTATAGCTTCTATCGCTACCTTCTATAGCTGTCTTTTAAAGCTTCTATAGCTATCAGCTATAGCTTCTATAGCTGTCTTCTATAGCTTCTATCGCTACCTTCTATAGCTGTCTTTTAAAGCTTCTATAGCTATCAGCTATAGCTTCTATAGCTGTCTTCTATAGCTTCTATCGCTATCTTCTATAGCTGTCTTTTAAAGCTTCTATAGCTATCAGCTATAGCTTCTATAGCTGTCTTCTATAGCTTCTATCGCTATCTTCTATAGCTGCCTTTTAAAGCTTCTATAGCTATCAGCTATAGCTTCTATAGCTTTATTCTTCAGCTATCATCTGCAGAACCGATAGCTATCATTTATAGCGTATATCAATATCTTCTATAGCTACATGTTGAAGCTTATATAGCTATCATATATAGCTATCATCTGTAAAATAAATTTGGGACAGAATAAGACAAATTCACAAGCAGGCCGATGGCAACCTGTTCCCCTGTCAACCGTGCCATGTAAACGCAACGTGTGTGTGTATGTCTTTCCAGAAGCATTCGTCAGAAAGCACATATAGTTTTGAGCAGAGGCTTCAGCTGATGCTGCACCGGATCGGTGTGTCGAAGACCCCCCCCGCCAGCAACAAGACCAGTCAGGTAGGACAGGCATGGGCGCCGGGAGGGACTTCAGAGGCGGTGGCTGCTATTATTATCCACTGGCAAGGTCTTCCTCGCAAAGTCTTTTTTTCCCCCCTCAAATGGGAAGTGAGATGAGGGTTGCAGCCCGTCACCGGTGTGGATTACCAGATAGAAGACCAAGACAGCTCTTTTCATTCATTCAGAAATGTTATTTGCGTCGGATAAACCCCTTGAGAGGAATCCTCTCCTTTTCGAGGGGTAAATGTAAAGGTACATTACAAGACAAAAAACACTCAACAATTTACAGACATACAACAACAAAGACAGCAGGCATCAACACAAACATAGCAGAAATGGGTACAAGAATGATCACAACCTCTCAATGACCACAAATGGGCCATAGCATTAGCATGGCCAATTAGCTCTTAAACTCTCTGTCAACCTGTTCTCTAAACGGCTTCCATCGACGCTAAAGCTAGATACACGCATGCCTTCCCTCGTGCTCAGGAGTCAGCCACCCATCCCATCGCCAGACACAAATATACGCCGTCAGTTTCTCAAACGTTATCGACCATATACATAGCAATTAGCAACGCAAGCAACGCGCTGACAAGTGTAATACAAATATTGTATTAGTTTGGCGCCCTTCAGGACACTCGCCTAACAGTGCAGGGATCAATACTTCAATGTGAGTGGTGGAAAACAGAGGCCTGCGTGGACGCAAGGCCACCGCCTTACACTAAAACGCCAGGAAGGGATTACCGCTCACAACCTGAGAATTTACAATTCACGCAGCGTTGGCAGTTCGAGGTCGAATTAATCCCTCACCTGGACAGAATCACGAGTGAATCCGGCCGTTAATGATGACCTTGCTAAAATGGAGACTTTACATGGATATTCTGATAGGGTCTGATTCAATTAAGGACCTGTGTGTATTAAGGCATTAGCACTCGTGTACGTATTTAAGGGAGGATTAATGGAATGTAGATTAGTCCCTTTCTTATCGACGTGCTGCTTTTCTATGTCAATGTGCTCCAGTGTGCTGGTGTGGAGGCTGGGAGACTAGTGTTCCTTATAATTCAAATGAATAATTACTACAGTGCTGGGACACACAGCACATCTTTCTTTGGTATCAGACGAGCTGTCACTGTGTTCTAGTGGTGGACCCCCTCTGCCGGCTAAACTACGTCAAGCGTACTTTGTACCTGATTGTCTGGTAGCATTAACGGTTTGTTTAAAATTGTTGCCATTTCTTTGCACCGATATCGCAGAAGAAAATGTCATGAGGATTTTGGTTCAAGGGAGAGGGAGAGGGAGAGGGAGAGAGAGAGAGAGAGAGATAGGGAGAGGGAGAGGGAGAGGGAGAGAGAGAGAGAGAGAGAGAGAGACAGAGTGAGAGACAGAGTGAGACAGAGTGAGACAGAGAGGGCCAGAGGGGGGAAGGGAGAGGGAGACTGATAAAGAGTGAGAGACAGTCAGAGAGAGCCACAGGGGAGAGCGAGAGAGGCAGTGTGGGAGGAGGTACAGAGAGATGGAGAGAGACACAGAGTGGGAGACGGAGAGGGAGACAGGGTAGCTTGAATAGGCTCAGATCACATTATTTGTGCAGCGCAGAGATGGGAATGCGGGACTCTGCAACCGGCCCAGTCCGGCCTCATTCCACCACTCTCTGTTAAATGATCCTGAGTGTCCTCGGCCAAATGTGGGCCTGTTTACCCTCTCAAATCAAATTCAAAAATAGTCGAAAAGGACAATGAATTACAATGAACAAACACAACACGCTGTTCAAAAGGGAACAACAAATAAGTCATCGTAATCAGCCCCGTCGTAAGTACAGATTTGCATATATAAATATGTATTTCACAATAATGGTTGATGATTTGCATTGAACCGAATATTTTTGCGTGTGTGTGTGTGTGTGTGACCTCGCAGAACAAAGAAGATGAGCTGAGGAAGGCCAACTCTGAAGGTATGAGGTGTGTTTGTTTGTGTGTATGTGTAGTTGTGTGTGCGTGTGTGCATGTGTGTGTGTATGTGTTTGCATATACATAGGGTTACATATATATACGTATGCATGTATGCATTGCCAAAGAAACGTGAACAGAATTCCTTTAAATAAACAAGCAAACACTAAGCTTCTTCTGCAGCCAAACGCCTGGTATCTATGTGGGAATGTTGCAGGGAAAGGAGGAGGAGGAGGAGTAAACAGTATATATCCTGTGTTACGAGTGGCAGTGGCGTATATCAAACACTAACAGAGTACGACGGGGTGGGTGGGCTCCAGGGAGAGGGTCTGTCAGTGGGGTCGTTGACCTACTTTATCGATACAGAATGGATCGCACGCCGTGAAGCAGCACGCGCGCTGTTCCGCCGGCACTGACTCAGGAGTGAAGGGCTTTTACTCTGCTCTCTCACCCCACCAGGAGCTAATGATGTGCCCCAGGGCGTTGGAGGGATGTCTTCAAGTCGCACTTATCCTCCAAACCACATTGTTTTTGTGTACAGCAACGGCATGCACAGACATAAACACACATCTGTTACGCAAATATGGATCGTCTTTCTCACACTTATCTTATTGACTGATGTGTAAGGGCCGTTGAATGGGACCCAAAGCGCCTTTTTTAAACATTTATACATGTCAAATAAGAGGAGCAGGAGTTAGGCCATCTTCCTCGAGGATGCTGCAGGTAGACTCTGGATATTGTGGGGTGTTTTAACCAAGACATTTTCAGTTTGGGTTGCAAGCCGGCCCTGCTCCTCAGTCTAATGTTAATGTTAATGCTAATGCTACTGCTAATGGGTAGGTGGAACCAACCGCTCCATCACCTGTAGTTCTCATCCTGAGTGTAATCACTGTGCCTCAGCTTAATCAAACTCTGAAACTCTCAACGGTGCCCCTTGAGCCATTCCTAATTTTACCTCGGTGCTCTTTTTTTCCCTCCTCACACATAAATCGTCACTGTTGTGGCGAGCCGTCAGCATGACAACCAGCGGTAAACAAACAAGCAGGGATCTCTATGTACGGGATCCATATTGTTGGCAGGCTTGCCCGGAACTTGTGTGGAAAACTACTGTCACCTTTGGAAAAACGTTTGTGTTTTTCCACCCCCACCCTGACCTGTTGTTAAGGTGCTATCCAGGGGCCGGTTGCACCAACTGGGCGTAACTAAGCCTGGTCGTAACTGCTAAGTAGGTCTTAGTTACGACCTGACGTTAGAATGGAACTAACGCCGGTTGCACCAACGGGACTTACGCCTGGTCTTAACTGCGCCCGGTCTTAGCCATGCGCGGCCATGTGAATGTTCCATGGTATGCGCATATCACCGCGTTGCTAGGATACCTCGTGACAACAGCTGTTTACTATTTTACTTGACATGCTGTTGGACACCGAAATTAATAATTCATTCGTTCACTCATTGTCATTCATCAATTGTGTTAATGCCTAACAATAAAACACTGCAAACGAATATAATTAAAATATGTATTTGTAATGTCTGGTTTACGACGAGCAGGCATGTAGACGGGAATGGTTCTGTAGGAGAGATTTGTTTAATGTGTCGGCCTATATAAAACATATAAACATAGTTAAAACAACATTCACAACTGATTATAAGTTGAGAACGGACTAATCGGCCAGCGATATCTTCCCGACAGGCAGTCGATCTGTGAACACTGATCATATCGCCGGCTGTGCTTTGAAATGCAGTTTAGCGAAGCGTTGCAAGGATGGTGGTAAAGCTGCATTGGATTGGCTGTAATTGTTATAGAAACAGCCTGGAATTTCAACTCTACGCCTGCCCCTGACCAGGCGTAGGATTTACGCCTGGTCTTAGTGAAAAGAACGCTAAGCCCAGTTGGTGCAACCGGCGTAACGGTTAGGTTGGACTTAGAACGCCAAGTTACGACCAGGCGTAGTTACGACCAGGCTTACGCCCAGTTGGTGCAACCGGCCCCTGGACAAACCCCAAGGGCCTCCCGTCTTCTCCAAGCCCAGGACCATGTCAACATCCTCAGGTGTGTGTGTGTGTGTGTGTGTGTGTGTGTGTGTGCGTGTGTGTGTGCGTGTGCGTGTGCGTGTGCGTGTGTGTGTGTGTGTGCGTGTGTGTGTGTGTGTTGCCAGTCGCTTTCAAATCTCTTATGAAAGAATAATATTAAGAGATTCCATTCCATAAAAATAAATCTTTGATAAAACAAGAATTTTTTCTTCTTCTTCTATAAAAAGTCTTCCTTAAGCTGCACCACAAGATCAGCCTGCATCAACTATTCTATAGCTTGTTTTATTAAATGGACTTTATTTCATTTTAAGATAGCACAGAAAATAAATGCAATTCCCCTTGCCTCTTCCACCCTACATCATATCCCTCTCTCTCCTCTCACTGCTGCTCTCTCTTCCTCCTCTTTCCCCTAACCTCCTCTCTCCTTTCTATACCTCCTCTCTCCTTTCTATACTTCCTCTTTCCTTTCACTTTCCCTCCCCTCTCCTCTCTTTAACTCCCCTCTCCTCACCCCTTACATACTCTCTACTCTCTTTACATACTCTCTCCTCACCCTTTCCCTCGCCTCTCCTCTCTTCACCTCCCCTCTCCTCACCCTTTAAACACTCTCCCCTCTCTTTCTCTCTTCCCTCCTCTCTTTCCCTCCCCTCTCCTGACCCCTTACACTCTCCCTCCTCTTTCCCTCCCTCCTCTCTTTCCCTCCTCTCTCCTCTCTTTCTCTCTTCTCTCCTCTCTTCACCTCCCCTCTCCTCACTCCTTACCCACTCTCTCCTCTCTTTCCCTCCTTTCTCCTCTCTTTCCCTCCCCTCTCCTCACCCCTTACACACTCTCTCCTCTCTTTCCCTCCCCTCTCCTCACCCCTTACACTCTCTCCTCTCTTCACCTCCCCTCTCCTCACCCTTTAAACACTCTCCTCTCTTCACCTCCCCTCTCCTCACTCCTCACTCCTCACCCACTCTCTCCTCTCTTCACCTCCCCTCTCCTCACCCTTTAAACACTCTCCTCTCTTCACCTCCCCTCTCCTCACTCCTTACCCACTCTCTCCTCTCTTACCATCCCCTCTTCTCTCTTTCCCTCCCCTCTCCTCACTCCTTACACACTCTCGCCTCTCTTTCCCTCCTCTCTCCTCACCCTTACACACTCTCTCCTCTCTTTCTCTCCTCTCTCCTCTCTCCTCTCTCCTCACTC
Organism: Gadus morhua; assembly: GCF_902167405.1. Classification (NCBI taxonomy): domain Eukaryota; kingdom Metazoa; phylum Chordata; class Actinopteri; order Gadiformes; family Gadidae; genus Gadus; species Gadus morhua. The sequence goes on along the minus strand of NC_044056.1, from coordinate 4,000,289 downwards.
CTTACCCACTCTCTCCTCTCTTTCTCTCCTCCCTCCTCCCTTTCCCTCCCCTCTCCTCACCTCTAACCTCCTCTCTCCTCCCTCCTCCCTCCCTCCCAGACACCAGACACCCCGTGTGGACCACCGACCGGCTGCGCTTCGAACCCCTGGTCCCCCCCAAACCCCCCCCGGCAGAGAGACCCGTCGGCCCGCTGCCCCCCAAACCCACCATCGCCGCCAAGCCCCCCCTCCCCCCGGCCCCGGTCGGTCTGAGGGCCCCGGCCCCCGGGACACCCCTGGGACCCTCGGGGCCCCCGCAGGGCCACTCTGCACCCCCCACCCCACGTGGTGCAGCCCAGGCGGAGGGCCAGACCGCCAGGACCCCCCCCAGCCAGGTAACTCTCTGGAGAGGACTGAAGGGCTGATTATGGTCCCACGTTCCCGCAACGCAAGGGGGTTTACGGACCCCTTACGTCCTTGCGGACCCTCCTTGCGTCCACCGCGAGGGCCGGTCGTGTGCAGAACTTAGAACTTTAAAGCAGTCGCTCCAGAAAAACGCGATTATGCAATCGCATAATTCAACACATAATCAGCCAAACACTGCATATTCATGCGGGGGCCGCATTTTTTCAAATATGCCACACTTTCACCGCATAAATTGCAGATTTCCGCGCAAAAATATGCAGGGCTTGCATGATTTCATAATCCCCACATGTTCGTTGCAAAAATGTCACATATATCTTAGCAGAAAGTGGAAAAATGTTGTGTTTACTTCACACAAGAGCAGCCATTTCCCCCTGCTGCCATGGAAACGTTAGGAAGTGACGTAAATATGCGACGTGAACGTCATCGAAAAGCTGCATTTTTTCGCAAGTTCCCGCATTTTTCCACAAGTTCCCGCAATTTTTGCAAGTTCCCGCAATTTCATCGCATAAAATTGCATAAATATGCCGCATATTTCATCCCATTTCTTAAGAGAACGTGCCGCATATTCAAGGATTTTTGGCCGCAACAATCACAAAAAAATGCCGCATTTTTCTGGAGGGAATGATAAAAGTTCACGACTGCGTCGAAGCGTCTGCGTGGTCACTGCGTTCCGGGAACGTGGGACCATAATCATCAAAATCGGCTATTTTCTAAATAATAGAGAGTACTGCTTCATACGCATGCAGCACTGTATGACACAGCCTCTAAGATTAGAAAAGAGCTGAGTCTGACTGTTCCCCTTTTACTCCATACTGGAAACTATCCGATGACCTCACGATGCCATCAAGATGGTGGTGATGTACTATCTCCTTCTCAAGGTCCATCCTTGTTATGGTGAAAGGGTCAAATGTCCCCTGCCAATATAGGAGCAAATAATGTTTGCCTAAGCTTAGAGGACAAAAGGTCTGAAATTGATATAGAGATCGTATCGTATCTGATCTTCAAGGAGAACTTCAGGTTCTGAAACCCAGACCCTATTTCCGATCATTTTGGATCTATAGGTCTATAAAATGTGAAATTTGATCCAGTATTGAACGAGAACGCTGCAATGTGATCCTTTGGGGCAATAGAGCCCGGCCAATGTGTGTCCTCTCAAAATACTTTCCAAAATGTTGGACTATAATCTGAGCCAGTCAGTCACAAACACAAGCCCTTTTATAGTCCAAACACTGACCGGTGTGACATTGGTGTGAATACCGGGAATATCTTTTGATATCTGGCCGCCATAACCTTTAAATATATGCTATACGTGAACCTCCTAAGATGGCGCAATTTGATCGATTCGCTATCTCGGGATATTGGGCAATATCTCATGATTGAGATCTCAAACTCTGGATATTGTTTTCATCGCAAAATGTCCGTCTCGTAACGCTAATAAAGACTGTTCACCTGTAGTGTATAGACTGTTCACCTGTAGTATATAGAGTGTTCACCTGTAGTATATAGAGTATATAGAGTGTTCACCTGTAGTATATAGAGTGTTCACCTGTAGTATGTAGACTGTTCACCTGTAGTATATAGAGTGTTCACCTGTAGTATATAGACTGTTCACCTGTAG
>NC_044056.1:3950766-3993266 GCF_902167405.1 Gadus morhua | reverse complement strand
TGATTGGCTAGCAAGAGTACTTAAGTGTGATCGATGACATTCTTGGTAGAATATCTATGCACACCCACACAGCCATTGTGTAACAATAAAATAAATAAAAAGATTAATGAAAAGACGTGTTCAAGACAAAAAAGTATGTGGGCAGAAAGTGTAAAAACATTTGGAATATAAAAAATAAAACAATTGTAAAAAATAAGCTGTCAACACACTAAAGATCAAAATATTTAATCGTTTTTACAAGGCAACCTGCATTTTTTTACAGGGTAAGAACATTCTTAGAACCACTCTGGATGCAACTTAGGTGTAAACCTGTTGTACTTCTTGACACTGGTAAAAATAAAAATCTGAATCCATGGCTCCTGCAACAACATCCCCAATCTGAGTAGCTTTTAATGACAATTACAAATTACGTCAGTGCATTCTAATCCCGAACCAGTAGGAACCTTTTGGGCATTCAGTGATGAAACATTTTTAGCCAGTTATGCTGGGCCTGATGGGGCCAGACACAGATGCATCAGCTCTCTTTGGTTTTCAGCATGGAGAGAAAACGAATCGTTTTGAAGGGGATCAGTAAAACGTTGTTCACAACTATCGCTTCCTACTCTATGCACACTCTTTCCTTATTGCCTTGTCATCAATATCAATGTCAGAAGAATATAAAAGTGTTTAATGAATCAAAGAATGAAAAATGTGATTTCACTTAAAAATAGTTATCCTCTAAACTTCCAGTCTTGGTCTTGTGAAGAACTTAGCGTTAATTGTCAAAATTACAATACAAAAATCAATTCATATCAGGGAATTACAACCTGTAGAAAATAAATCTTCAAAATGTCTCAGCCTTTTAACAAGTCGCTCAAAGCAACAAATTCAGAAAATGGCTCATTTGAAGCAATCAAATGTTACAGTAAATTCAATATTCCTCAAAAGGCTAATTTTGCACACAAACACACACACTTGATCCAGTGATAATTACCTCTCTATATACACAATACAATGCCATGACAAAAGTAAACACAGGCAAACAAAATCACCTTAGAAGTAGTCACCCTGTGCACAAATATACAGATTTGGTCATGTGGAGATCTGTAGGGATATGCTATAAGATTAACCTACCGGTAATCATTTCACACAGCGTAAATGAGGCGTTCTCACACAATAAATTAAAATATCATCGATTCCCAAAAATATACAACTCTGCTAAAATATATAATTTCTGACGACCAAAAAGACAATGGTTTTACATTCGTGTAGCTTTAACAAAAGAAGCTTTGAATGCTCGTGCTGAGTTTAAGATTGGAATGGGATTTGATTAACAAATGCGTTCCAGGAATCATTCGTTGCTTCAGCTTTGCTGAAAAGGGCTTTTCACCTATCCATCATACAATTATCAACAGAACCAGTTCGACTGCATTCAACATCGACAACCAACTGCAGTCCTAAAATGTGTCCTAAAGTCCTAAAACTTGGGGCCTAAAGCTTAAGTGTGAACTTAACATATAGATCATTGTGCATTAGTGTATTCTATATCTCTATAGAATCGTCTCAGAATAAGAGGGAAAAGGCTTTTTCAAAATACACTTCGAGAAAGAAAGGAGGAAGTTAAAAGAAGGAAGAAATTAACATGGGGAAGAAAGGAAGAATAAAAAGGAAAAACCTTCCCTGAAGACGTAATAGACCACACGTGTGTAGCCTCTGTGTTTAGATCAGAGAGTAAGGCCCCTTAAAGAACAGACGACGCCTTGCATATCTTGGTACTCTGTCCGTCGTCGTTAACCGCGAGACAGGTCTTTGTGCTGGCTTGTCTGCCAGGCTGTTCGTCTCTTCATCCATTGGCTCACGGAGTATCCCGACCATAAAGTCTGGCTTCAGACACACCAGGTCCAGGGCAACGACAGACGACAGAGCATGATAAGAGTGACACAGACCCCTGACGATAGAGAGCGATAGAGAGAGAGCGCCAGTGAACGTGGCTGGGACTGCCACTGCAGTCAGTGGCGAGAGACCAAAGCCATCTGGTCCGGTTCCCTGGTCGCAGAGCTCCTCCACACCTCTCCCAGTCCCTCTTGCCTTGGACAGAGAGTACCCTGTCTGGGGGGACAGAGAGCGGGGGGAGCTCTAGGGTTGGGCTTGGAGAGCCAGGCAGGCTGTGTGGAGGGGCTAGAGGGTGGCCAGGAGCCTGAGGAAGGAGATGAAGAGGATGCAGAAGGACTGGCCAACGCCAAACACCAGGGCCTCCAGAGACATCATGGTCTTCCCCGCTGCCTTGTACACGCCAGCGATGGCAGCGCCTGCGGACACAGAAAAGACACACGTCACTAATAGAGCTCACACTCGAGTAAAGGGTTGATTATGGTGGTCCCACGTTCACGCGACACAACGACTACGCAGACGCTTCGACGCAGTCGGGAACCTTTATGGTTCTGCGGCGGGTTTTGGTTAGGCCGACCAATCACAGCCCTCGCTGCTGCGTCGACTCGACGGAAGGTTACGATTTTTGAGAGCCGCACGTCCGGCCCTCGCGGTGGACGCAAGGCGGGTCCGCAAGGAGGTAAGGGGTCCCTAACCCCCTTGCGTTGCGTGAACGTGGGACCATAATCTGCCCTTTATTGTGTTGGGCTAGATGACATGCATGCTGCACTTCATATCTTTCCATTGATATCTAGATTCTCCCAACAGTTTTTGAATTTCTTTTCAATCTCTGGATGGAATGTAGTGTTCACCAATTACGGAGGTGGTCTCAACAACAGCTCCTTCCCGCCTTTTAGACCGAGAAACAGGCCTCTTCTTGCCTTGCGATCCCTCAAAATGCTTGTCCAAACATGGCCATTTCGAGAGCTCACACAATAAGAGAGTTGTGCGCTACATTGTAACACCAACACAAACTCACTGGTAAGGACACCTCCACAGATCGGCCCCAAGAAGCCCATGAGGAGGATGGCGATGGGCATGAAGCGGGCGATCTTGTGCTGCCGTAGAGTGGCGAGGGCCAGGAGGGCGGCCGGCAGATGGAACACCAGCGATGACACTGCTGCCCACAGAAACACGCCGTACCACATCTCTGGGAAGCAAGTGGTCGTCATTAAAGCACTGATAGTCTGTTTTATTCTGTATTGAAGTGTCTAGTAGTAGAAGTAGTAACAAACCCTTTCATTATCCTGCTTTGATTATATCCTACTTTTGTAATTTACCAGCACAAGGACAGGTATTACGGACACAGCCTATTGCATTATGAGAACGACATGGTAATCCAGCCGTAACAACATCAATGATACCCATAGTAAGTGTAGGAATGCTACTGCCTCACGCGATTCTGTGGATTATGTGGAACAGTTGACTACCATACAGCTTCCCTAAAACGCTTTTAAGGCGATTAGCAAATTAACTTTGCTCTCACTTTTACTGTTGGGTAACGTTAGTGTTTCTACTTTATTATGGATGTTGGAAAGTGTCCCCTTCGTCATTTATTTTAAAGACACATAGAGTATGCCACCAATCCCTTTCAGCAAAGAAATGTATAAGCACACGGAACACATTAGTATACTGCTACTAAAGCAGGGCAAGTTAGTTCACCAACACAACACAAGGAAGCCCTGTGGCTGGCATCTAAACAAAACATGCTAGCGCAAATTAGCATGAAGCTAGTGTCGACCCATTCTATAAGAGCACACACATACAAGTCAAGCCTTGCCAAATCATTAATAATTTACGTTTTACCACACATTAGCGAACGATAGACACGGTTAGTGGGAGGGAGGGAGAAACACCAACACAAGCGTACCTGAGAATTCACTGAGAGATGTGTCGTTGCCTCGATTGGTGCCATTTTGCCTCGGCACCAAGTTTAAACTTAATATCTGCTGAACAAACCCTATATTGTTATACCTGTCCTGCATATCTTCCACTTATTCCAGATGATACATGAGGGTAAAGGGTTCAGGGCGTGTAACACCATGAGAGTAGCGGTAATAAACGCTTCAGACGGTGCAGGCTGGTCGCGGGGTGTTCGCTAGAGGTGGCTTCGCGGCCCGACTGTCAACATAACCTGGGTGAGCGTCACAGATCACCCGGGCGGTGGAGGTGCGGCGATGGGGTTCCTTTTTTTATTTACTTTTTTGGCTTGCTTGGTCTTTAAAATGTTATGCGATGCCAAAAAAATTAAAATACACTAACTGTGTTGCAATAAAAAAGAAAATCGATAAGGGAAGTCAAGTTCTCCGGGGAAATTAATACGTATTCATGTGTACATAGTTCGTCAAGAAGGCAAATATAAGTGTATAATTTGCCGAAAGTAGTTGCTGTTGTATTTATTATTGGTAATAAAATATAGGTAATGGCTAAACTTGCGTATAAACATTAGCGTATAAGTCTGCAATCAATATGGACAGTTGGGCTTCCCGTAGTTTAGGTAACAGGAAGTGAGGTTTTGTTATCCCATTACGAATACAATGCCAAGAAAGAGCACGTTTTACACTCAAAAGACTTAGAAATAGAGATTATTTTACATGCAAACTAATTTTGCGTCATATTGCCATATTCATCCATCATTTGTAAGCCGTGAAAATAGCCTCGTTGTCTAACGGCACATGTTATAGGTCCGTATTCGTCTGTATTTCCGATTGAATCGCCAATTTACTTATTGCTATTTAAATATAACGTTACACTACAGCAGATCAAAGATGAACTATTCTGACTACGATTCAGACGGTTATTCGTCAAATGCTGATGCAGACTACGTCCCTTCGGGTAAATATACAGTTATGCCTTTGGTTATTGTGAGAACCCGACCGTTTCTGTCTCAAAGCTATCCCATTTTGTTACGTTTGGACTACATGCCTATAAACAAACAAGTGATAATCTATAAGTATTGATAAAGTAATACTTTAACCCCCATCAATGTTCAACTGTGTTGAGTTCTCATTGGGGCAGATCAACGGTGGCCCAAATATGTGTGCTACCAGATATATGTGTTCCCCTTATGACTAACCTTATTCTGTCCTCGATTTTATCTCATTCTACCTTTGGCCCTTTTCTATGTCTAGCTGACAACCTCAGCGAAGATGACATGAACGAATGTGTCAAAGAGGACCCACTGGACGAAATAGATGGTGTGCCACAGACCAGTGATGGTTCCAAGAAGAAGACGAAGACGAAGACGAAGAGGAAGGACGACATTCTTGGCATGCGGTGGGTTGGGTTCATGTACCTGACGTAGAAGTTGAGGCGAGTACGTCGTGGTTAACTTAGCACAGTGAGGTTGAAGCCCCTTGTCTTGAATGTGATTCACAATGGCAATTGTTGATTTATTGTCATGTTTTGCCAACATCACCAGCAAGAGGAAAAAGGGAATACTGAAAGTGGATGGAGATAAAGAGGAAGGGAATAACGATGAAGGAACGGTCACAAACGAGAAAGACGAGGAGCCGTGGGTCGTGGTGGCGCCGGAAGAGGTGAAACAGAAGAAGAAGGCAGATGATCTTTGGGCCAGTTTCCTGAGTGACGTCGGAACCAGACCCAAACCGTCTGCTTCTCCTGAAGAAGCCAGCAGCACAGAGCAGGTATTTCACAACCTCCGATTGCTAGACTGTGTTGAAGCAGACAAAACAAAACATAGGTGGTTAAGTGAGGTAAGTTTGGGGTGGCATCACGTTTGTTTAATAACTTCATTGTGGTACACAGTCTCGTTAAAATAATCCAAATATTTCAACTTTTTGACAAATTATAAAAAATTGGAGACTTGGCAAAAACATAGTGAATCATAGTTTTATAAAGGTATCATTGTAGTTATATATAGCAAAAAAAAAAATGAATTTGAAATTTGGGGGTAATGCTTATGTTGAAAAGCATATCAAATTAAGTACATTGTGTAGCCCAAGCTCTTTCTAGCTATCCTTGTGTGTTCGCACTCTGGATGCAACTTAGGTGTAAACCTGTTGTACTTCTTGACACTGGTAAAAATAAAAATCTGAATCCATGGCTTGTGTAGCCCAAGCTCTTTCTAGCTATCCTTGTGTGTTCACATGCTCTCCGTCTCTCTCTCTCCAGGCCGAGGCTTCGTCGCCGAGGAAACCGACGGTATCCCTGGAAACCAAAGCCCCAGAGCCCACTAAGCCTGCAGAGTCGTCCACGGTTACCATCACCAAGGTGTTTGACTTTGCTGGAGAGGAAGTTCGGTAGGTGTTTTAATATCCCCCCCCCCCCTTCCACTCAGGGTTCTATTAACTGGATAATGTCCTCAAACTACACAGAACCACTACACTCTAAACATGGCCAGACCTATGGATGTAAGCAACCATGCATGCATTGGAGCGGAGAAACAAAGTATTTGCGTGTTTGTGTTTTTTTGATTGACACCTGCTTGAGAATGCTAGGTAGTTTCAAATATTCTGACATCCAGACAACACTGGAAAGTAATAGACCAATTTTGGTTCCTCCCATATAATCTGCTAGACTAGAGCATGCCATATGGGTTGCTTCATTCTTTGTTCCTAGCGCCCTCTACTATAGTGGGACGAGAATGCCATGTCCTGTGGCTTTCTAAAAGCGCTGAATTCAGACTGCGGTGGAAACCGACTTGCCACCTATTGTTGTACAACAATTTAAAGAATTTAAAGCACAGGAAAGCTGAGGGGCAGCACACGGCAGCAGATTCACAGACATTTTTATTAACAACTACCGGAGTTGTACTTATTCAGTCCTCTGCCAATCCAACATTCAATTAATATTGAATACCGGGCTGAAGTGATGTATTGATTGTCCGGTGGATGGTAGATTTGACTACTTAATTAACAGTATTGGCCACTGATTCTAACAGTTTTTTATATTGTTGTACTTTAAATTATCAGTCTCCTTGTCTAGGCCAAGCCTCCCCACTAGATGGCAATAGAGCTTTAAAGTTCCAAACACATTCCCAAGCTTTAATTAAAACCCATTTGCTCAGCTCAGTCCCTTTATTGTTTGTTGAATCCAGCCAATTCTCAGCAGAAACCCACTTTCCCATTTATGCCTTGAAGAGCTCTTGGCTCTAACTTAAATCCAGTGGATAATGGATTTTATAATGGATGTATCCTGGGCAGCCCTGGTGTGTGTGTGTGTGTGTGTGTGTGTGTGTGTGTGTGTGTGTGTGTGTGTGTGTGTGTGTGTGTGTGTGTGTGTGTGTGTGTGTGTGTGTGTGTGTGTGTGTGTGTGTGTGTGTGTGTGTGTGTGTGTGTGTGTGAGAGAGATGCAAATAAGCAAGTAATGCGACAGTGGCTATTTCTGACAGGTTATAAGGGTGATATTAATACCAGGGTAATACAATCTCGGGTACACATTAATGTTAAATCTCCACATGGAGTGTTTTTTCTACTTGTCATCCAATGTAATGCTGTCTGTGGGAGAATCAATCATGCTGAAAAGATGGAGATTTGTCATTCCTGGCAAATATGGGAAAATCAGACGCAGGAAATGATGCATGCTGTTTGGGAGGGAAGAGGGGGACACACAGATGATAAAAAAAAATGAATTTATCTTTGGTCCATTTTGACCTTAGGATATTATGATACAATTATTACATTCTGATAAGCCAAATCGACCAGGTCTCAACATGAAGGGTAGGGAGTCCTTGTAGAAAAAGGGTCAGGGTTCACCACAGAAGCAATGCATTTCTCTTCACTGGAGAAATGTGAAGATATGATTTGGGGTATGCTGTTTTGAAAATCCAATGGTGCTGCAGCAAAACTGTCATGGATACGGCAATGTTAAAGGCAGTCCATGTTATTGTTCATGTCTGAATCAGAATGTGGTTTATTGCCACTAGGTTACCCAGACATGTGGTTTGTATGTTGGTTCGGTGCGAGGAAGAAATGTGTAATATACAAAATAATAATTAAACCACATACTGTACGTCGATGTCTTACACATGGGTGTATAGCTACTCATGGTGTAAGACCTTTGCAGTGCTGTCCTCAAGCTTCCCAAGAGACGTTCCAGAGCCTGCCTGTTGAAGTAGCATGCAGAATCTATTCTTGGGATTAATGAAGTGCTTTCTCCAAACTATCTGTGCCTCAGCTAGTTAAGGGAAACAATATGCAGCTATACCCAAGTCCCTTCCCTGCATATTAAACTGTGCCTGGCTGTCACTTAACACAGATGTTTCAGAGGGGAGAAAAAAAACGACTATTCCTAATTATTCAGGAGGGAAGAGAGCAAACAGAGCTCGAGTTAGTTAGTCATCGTTAAATTGATTTTGCTTTCAAATGGTTGCGGTTGTCACCTGGATGAAGACACACACACACACACACACACACACACACACACACACACACACACACACACACACACACACACACACACACACACACACACACACACACACACACACACAGGTCAGGCTCTCTCATGCTTCTGTTTCGTGTCATGTGGGCAAATGTTATTTAGTGTTTTCAGTAAACGGGGGGGGGGAATTCATATACAGATGGTGTGACTCTGACAGCCTCCCTGGTGCTCATTAGGCCCGGTTACCGGTCGGCAAACGGACCATTCAGAACCAAACATGGCATGAATCAGGATGAAAGACGGTCCGAAGTCCATCACGCTCCCACGATGCGCTCCGCTCGCTTCAAAGGCCCTCGGTACACCCAGATCGTCAACAGTCCCATCTCATGTTTTCCAGAGTTGTGGGTCACTGGCAAACGACATAGTCTCTAATTACATTTTCCTCCTAACTTCTCCCTTCAACCGAATCCAGTCACAAACAAACAGCACATTTCCTTGACAAATTGTGCATAATTATCGCAGTGTATGATTAGCGTATATCATTCAGGGGAAAGCACATCGTTACTTGAGTGTGGTGGCGGTGGTGGTGGTGGTGGTGGATGGTACTGAAGTCATGCAGTTCAATGGCTAATCGCCCACCAGTCTCCATTTGCAAATCTACAAGAACATGGACCTTAAGAAGGACATTCAATGCAGAAGTGTGTACTGTTTATATCCGTGTGTGTGTGTATCATCATTTGAAAGTGAGTACTCTGCCGTTAAAGTACTTTTGGAGCGCTCTTCGTGCGTTCTTCGCGGCGTTCCTCCCGTACAGTTACCACGGCACCGCAGAAGTCCCATTAAAACATTACGTTGTCACTGTGGACAAGAAGGGGGCGGACCCCTGTGTGTGTGCGGCGTCTTATTTAAGAGCACTTGACTTAATGCTTTAACTACACGGGGCCCAAATAAGAACTGACGACGAGAACCCAGAATGTCCTTACTGCCAGTTTCACATTTCATCACGGAAAGATTAGTACCCAGCCAGTGAAAATATGCTTTGGTTCACCATCCCCGATCCACACCAGTCTCCCCCTCTCCTCTCTCCTCTCTCTCTCTTGCTATGTGTGCGGTGTTCCGCTCTGCTTTGTAATTAAGGCTACGCTGGAATTAGCATAGATCACTTATCATGGGGGGGGGCCCCCCTTAAACTGGTCACCAGGTGATTGATTCTCCTGCTTGGCGCTGGTTTAATGTGAATGTATATAATATGAAAGTTCCCTAGGGGGCGGAGGGGTTGTTGTCTGCTGTGTTTATGCTGTTGTTCCATATAAGGCCTTGATTTCCTGTGGGGGAAAGCAGAGCGCGCCCTAGCCCCCATCTAGGGAACCGCTAACCGCGTGCAGCTTGTAGGGATTTGAGTGGCCGACTTGAATCGTGATTTGATTACGGTTGTTTTCAAAACACAATTTGAAGCGTATTAAAGTAGTTTGTTTTCTGTAGTTTATAATGAATAATTACTTACCGGTAGTTATTTTATTTACCAAGAAGCCACAGTCCACACATGTGAATTCATCTTTCCTTTATATTTAAAAATCGATATAATAATAATCGTAATAATAGTAACTTTCATTTTGAGCATTTCATGAAACCCAAAGACGTAAAAATGAAAGCATATAAATGAAGCGGGTCCATTGGCCTGGATTAAAGAATTGGTCTGTTGCTGAAAAGGTCAAAAGGGGGAAGACCACCACAAAGCCTGTAAGATCTCTCTGATCTGGGGTGTTAGCATGGTTCGAGGGACCTCCAGAACAGTTTCCTGTCTAGCCGGCCTAATTGGAAACAATGTCTAGCAGCTACGGTTCCATGGAGACTAAGGCCGTGTTATTTATTGGAATAATGCCCCAATCAGAAGCACATGCCCGATTGGGGTGTCATGGGTAGATACAACCTCAATCACTGCAGACTGGATCCTACTCACTTGGCCTGGAACTGAAAAGTACAAACGTTAGTTTCATACCATTCAATACGGTATGGTGGAGAATGTTGGATGGCTTAAACCCGTGACTTTGTTTTTGAAACATTTTACGTTCATTTAATGTAATTTGGCCGGTGAGGTTTCAGCTTAAAGCCTCACACTGTTGCAATATAAACTGAATCCGCACAGATATGTCTGAAGGCATGCCGATCTAGCTGTTCTCTGATCAGCACAGCGCGCACAAATTCATCAGATTGCCCCGTATGAGCAATCTTGCAGGCCAAAACCGTGCGTATAGCGTTTTTGATCGAGGGAAATTGATTGTGAATCCGAACAAGGAAATGTCCGGCCTGCAGTGCGTCCCTTCTGATCCATCCGTTACACAAACAACCCCCTTAAAAGTGGTTCTCATGGAACATGCTTTGCATGGTGAGCGAGCGTAGCCTCACGCAACACCATGACGCAAAGGAACAATGTCTGCGGGTATTGGACGGAAATTACTTCAAAGGGTGACATTAATTTTAACTGAGTAAGAAGCACGCCGGGGCGCGCTGTTCGTGTAGCCTGGGGCTGAATTGATCTGCAACCCTGTCCGCTGTCTGTCATCAAGGTGTCGTGGTGACATCAGGAATGCACAGCAGGGTTCGTTGAGTTGATGTATTACGGTGTGATGTGTCATTAGGAATAACGGAAGGTATACCTTTCCCTCTGTGTGTGACTGATGACTACACGGCGTATCTCTTTATCCCTCCTGGGCCGTGGCCGACAATACCTTTTTGGTTTTATTTGATGGAAAGAAACATTATATTATCCCCATAAATAAATGATGATGTCTAATTATATCCACGCGCTTCCTTCTATCTCCCTGTTTGCATGCATGCGTGCGTCCGTTTCTTCCTCGCACTGCTGCCCCCATCCTCCTTCCTTCTCGTTGCCATGGTTACCTACGGATCTGGCGACAATTGGAAAAGTTTGACAAGACTTTGTTCGCTGGTGTCATCGTGTGTGTGTGTGTGTGTGTGTGTGTTTGAATGCGTGTGCGTGTGTTTGAATGCGTGTAGGGAGGGTCTGAAATCCTCATGTTTATATTATCTGTATGTGTTAATAGTGTGGTTGTCTTAACTGCTCAAGCAGGGACAGAGTTAATAGTTGTCATTCAGAAGGGCGATATAGAGGTCTCTACATCAGCCAGGGGACATTCACCCACTTGAATGGGATGGTAGTATGAAATGCTTTATAGAGCTGCAATAAACAAATACTTTGATGATTGATTATAATAATGACCACCTCACAAATCCCTCTGTGGTTCAGGGATATAAACACGACTCTGAGGACTTCAGTTCCAAAGGACAAGACGCTGGCACTTCAGAGCGACAGCTAATAATCATTCCATCTGAAAACTCAACTTCAAGATGAGACACTCCAATCTCCCCCCCCCCCCCCCCCCCCCCCCCCCCTATTTAATTTGGTATATCATCAACATGACTTTCATGTTGATCATTGAACATGTTGACACAATGACAATGAATTAAAATACAACTATTGTTCCAACAGCTGACCAGCCAAAGATAACGGGGCCGACCCCATGTTTAGGACGCCAATTGCGTTTCATTACTGGGTCTGACCCTGTTCACCTTCCCAGGGTAACCAAGGAGGTGGCTGCTGACTCACGCGAGGCCAAGGACTACCTGAAGACCCAGAGCAGCCCGCTGGATCCACCGCCGCAACAACAACCCAAGCAGAGCTCCGCACCTGTCAGACTACCTGGACTTCCTGGGCCGAGGTACGTTATACGCATGCCTACACATACACGCGTACACAAAAATACTCAAAAACACGTAAGGGAGCGTACGCACAAACTCACTTACTCACTCACTCTGCCATTTCAGCAGATGTCAATACGCCTATTTTAGTATATTAGTTGCAATGATCATCAGCATTAATACAATACCTTTCTGGACATCCAAAGCATAACTCTGACAGAGAACGCAGTAGAGGAGTCAATAAGCTTTAGCAAACTGGGTCTCTGCTTTCTGTTCCAGCAACACACAATATCCCCATAAGGTGTGGGCATTGGTATGCAGTCTGTGTTTTCGCTTATTAGAGACTGTGTGTTTCTCTGTGACATGAGAGTAATGGTCTACATCTCCTCACTGAAATCACCCACACACACACACACACACTTTTGCAGAAGCACACACACACACACACACACACACACATTCCCACATATGAGTTATAAAACAAATTCACTCAAGCAGACAAGTAAATAATGAGATTACAATGTGTGTGTTGTGGGTGTGTGTCTGTGTGTGTGTGTGTCAATATCTGTTATTAGAGGAATTCATTTTCTGCTTCAGGTTCCCCTTTTGTCACACACAGCTATCAAAACAACAATGATTTTGTGTGTGTGTGTGTGTGTGTGTGTGTGTGTGTGTGTGTGTGTGTGTGTGTGTGTGTGTGTGTGTGTGTGTGTGTGTGTGTGTGTGTGTGTGTGTGTGTGTGTCCGCCTCCACAATCCATTGGCACACATGGATTGGTTGAGAATGACTCCCCTCGTTGGTATGATGGAGTATAATGAATCTGGGTGGAGTCTCTCTCTCTCTTTCCTCTAAATCCCTAGACAGGAAGCGGGAAATCATCTTCAAGTAGACAGGAAGTACAGTACGTCCTCTACGTGTGTGTGTGTGTGTGTGTGTGTGTGTGTGCATACACTACACTACACGGTGGTGCCCAACACAACAGGAAATGGACTTAAGAACCACTCCCTACACTCTGCACACACTCACTCTCATAAACATGGACTCGCTCCTATTGAACCATATCAACATTCTCAATGGGGTTCAGTTCATTTCTCAGTGGCAAGCAACTATAAGATGCCATCCACAATATGCTGGGTGAAGTAAACACTGACTCCAACTAGCAATCATTTTCTCATTTCAATGAATTGTAAATCCCAAAGGGACTGTTGAAAAAATTGCCTAATCTTCTGTCATGCTTTTAACGTCAACAATCTCTTTGCGAAACATTTCTATATTTTCTTAATTAAATAGGACGCACTGTCGTTCGAAGCTGTATGGAACAATGAAGCTTTGGGTTTGAAAGCCCCCTTTGGTGTTGGTTGACTGATCAGTGGATGTGTGAGCCATACCTCAGGCAAACAATGCCTTCTGCAGACGTGACATTATTAGCAATGCCTTCCGGTGTAATTGCCCCTTACCCCGGCCTATCTGTCTCTCTCTCTCACACACACACACACACAAACACACACACACACACACACACACACACACACACACACACACACACACACACACACACACACACACACACACACACACACACACACACACACACACACACACACACACACACACACACAGTATTTCTGTCGCTTTTAATCCCATATTTTTTTCCCTCTGTCGCTCTTTCTCTCCCTCTAGGTCTGTGTCTCTCTCCCGTCTTCATTTTACCTCGGTTGCTCCTCTGTAGACAGCAGCTCTCCTCTTTTATTCCCGCTCTCCTGCTCTACTTTATGCTGACGCAGGCCAGCAGTAACTTACACACACGCACACGCAAACACACACACACACGCACCCCGACGCATTCACAAAGCGACCATGCGCTCTAAATGCGGCAGATTTTTCCATTCTGCTGACTGCCTTTGAATAGCAGCTCTTGCTCAGTATGAGGGGAGCTGTGTTGTGGTGTTCTCGTTTCCCCCTGCATCACGTCTTACTCAAATCCCAGACATCTGTGACTCGGGAGCTTTGGGGCGACAATTACCTCATCTCCGACTCCGTATTCATTTCAATCTGCCACACTCAGGATCACTGCAAGCCGCTGGTTAATTTTCATGCAAAATATTCTGTAAAACTAGACGGTTCGTGAAACGCTTTCGTGAAGCTCCAGAATATTAAGTATTTTGGTGATCAGACCAAATGCTGTCTGACTACCTCTAGGGCTGACATTTTGTTGTATATTGTAATCTTTATGAAACAAAAAAATTGTATACGTCTTCCTCATGTAACCTTTTAATCAGTTTGAAAACCCCTGCACGTCTGCTTTTAACTTTAAAACCGCTTAAATATTTTTGCCAACCATAATGACAAATTTATTAATTGCTTATTAAAACAAATTAGTAAACTGTTGGTGTCTGCCTCTCCTGCTGTAATCAGCCAAGCCCGCCCCCTGTGTATTGAGTTGTGTAACGGGCATGTCGTGATACACATACGTCAACACCAGACACCTGGCCAAGAACTAATCCACTTGAGCCTTGCCAAACTTGGCGCCTTCAGCTAACGTCGTTATGACATCCTTTTGACGGATATCATGGAGACATTTAACTAAATGGCAGCTGAAGCTCATCTTCGGACCGAGATTTTAAGGGTCGGAATCCACGTCGGATTTGGACTCTGCGGCTTACCTGTTAAAAACAAAAGCTCTCACTCGTCTACGAATATAGCTCGGCTTTTGAAGGGGGTTTATTTTCAGAATGCGTATTAATTATTTGTGGTGTAGTGTGTTAAGTTATGTGCTTACATAGGGTAGGGTCGCCTCTGTGCTAAAACAGACATTGTTCTGTTTTCGCAGAGTCGGAGATGATTAAGTTGAGGTTATCTCTTAACAAAGATGTCGGTTTAGTTGGGCTCAGGGTAAGTCACTATGTAGAGCTCAGCCTACCCCCTGGTTTGCTTCAGAATGTCCCGTGGACTCGATTAAATAACGCCCCCCCATTCAGCTCATTGGCTCACACACACCTGGCTGTGAGGTTCTGCGTGGTCCTCCATCGATCCCACAGGCTGTCTCTAGTCAGGGGGTTGGGGGGAGTGGGGGGCTGTGTGTGTGCCTGCGCTCTTGCGCGCCCTCAGTGTTTGTTGGCTGTTCATCTGTATTGCCGTATTGATCCCAGGGCTGACGGAGGTCTTTGGCAGACGCTGATTGGTTTATTGATCACGCTGCACCTCCTTCTGGGTTCGCTGCCGCCTGACATGACATTGGCCACGAGCACGTTGACCCCCCCCCACACACACACACACACACACAGGTACATGCACACACACACGCACGCCAACACACACGGACATCATGCTTGATGCTATACATAATTGTATTGTTATCTCTCTTGACCCTGTTCCTTTACCTCTGTATTTAGAAAAATAAACATTACTCTTTGGAAACGTGTGTGTGTGTGTGTGTGTGTGTGTGTGTGTGTGTGTGTGTGTGTGTGTGTGTGTGTGTGTGTGTGTGTGTGTGTGTGTGTGTGTGTGTGTGTGTGTGTGTGTGTGTGTGTGTGTCTCTCTGTTTGTGTGTCAGTGTTTCAACCCAATGAAAGCTGGACTCCTGTTGTAAATTTAATGATGCACACATCCAATAAATGACACGTAAAATCGTGCCCACTGCTCCAATGTGTGCTGTCCGGTGTGAGGCCTTGCGGCTCTGCATGCGTGGATGGCAGAATGACTAACTAGCGCACGCCCGGATCTTCAACTCATGGTGCATTTATCGGGAGTACACATACAAAGTGGGAGCAATTCAGTGTGGTACAGAGTGGGCCGTACGGCCGCAGGGCCGGTGTTGGGAGAGGAGCCTGACTTCTCGCTGCTATGTGTTCATCTTCCTGATGACGTGGGTGATCGGGAATGGGTTCGGAACGCATGATTCTGTTAATATTAAGATTCTTAAAATATTTTTGGGATAGTTTTTTTCCCTAAAATTGTATCTTCTTTTGTTTAACATGTGGGTTGAGCTCTGGGTTTTTTCGGGTTCGACCGAATGCCATATTTCTTTCAAATGAATGTGACTGCACCGCAGATTGTAACTGCACCGCAGATTGTAACGCAAACACCAAATCCGATAGGCGAATGCACTATATGCACCTTCTATAGGAAGGTTCCACTTGCATAAAATGTAGGCGTCTGACATTCTTTGATGCTTGTATCAAAGAACCATGTATACATTGTCAACCTGACGATACAACTATTGCAGAAGCAACGTTTTGCATCACTCCCAGGAATCTTTTTCTTTCTTTCTTTCTTTCCGCCTATCCCTACGGCTTATCATTTGGTGTTCATCAGGTGTTCCCCTGCAAGTGTATCTGGCTTTGTATGTATGTCGTTTGCCTCCCGCCTGATGCTGCATTTGAAACACGGGCTGAATACGAACGCATCGAGGCTCCCGCCTGCCAGAGCTGCAACCATTGATCTGAATGCGGTGCGAGTTACAGGAAGTCTGGTCGGTGTTGTGTATCGGTTACTTCGGTTTGAATCCACATCCTTTTATTTTTCTCAAATGTTTTTTTTAGAGCTGTCAACCGATTAAAATATTTAATCGTGATTAATCGCATTAATGTCATAGTTAACTCTAATTAATCGCGATTAACCGCAAATTAATTTTCTATGCTAAATATCCCTTGATTTCTTTGTCCCATTAATTCTTCTCATTTTAATGCTCTTATCAACATGGTGAAGTGCGTCGGCTTGCCTTGTGCAAATGATTTTTTATTGATAACAATATTGGCATATACTGATCAAAACAGGACGGTACAAAAAAAGAGCCTATAGTGCAATTAAACGACTGCTTTGAACAAATGTCATTTGAACATAGCTGTCATTTGAAGAAGCAGGCTACTGCTTCTTTGTTTTGAGCCAAAGAAAAAAAAAAGTGTTGTTTTTTTTTTTAATAAAAGAATTGCGTTAATCGCGCGATAAAAAATTTAACGCCGTTAAAATTGGTTTGCGTTAACGCCGTTAATAACGCGTTTAACTAACAGCCCTAGTTTTTTTGCTTTCTGTCCGTCCCCACTGAAACAGCAGTTTCATCCAGCATTCTTTTTTTCAAAGAGGCTTTCCCTAGTGTATACCCTGCATACTGCGCCGTAGTGTAGTCGGGGAAAGAGTACGAAAAAGGAGGGTTTCGGGAACACTGAATGTATGATCGTGGCTGCACCGAGACATTGAGGGTCAGCCGAAGTGTTCCGGGCCTTCCCATGGGAGACGGGACTGAAGCTGTGACTGAAACATGAGGCACTGAAGTGTGGACGGAGAACACTTTGGAATCACGGCTGAAGAAACGTGTATGGACTGGAAAATGATGGTCAAATCTGCGTTTTTACAATATTTCACATTTTGTGTGCTGAGGAAAATTATTCATGTATTTTGTGATTTACTTTTTTCCCGCAGTAGGACTGCATCAGCCACATTTCTTTTTACACAGAATATCGGTTAAAAAAAGCTCTGTCATCACTAGAAGCATCGATCAGTCTCAGGTATCGGCCTCTGTACCTGTTGGGCTGAAGCCAGACGCAAGGAAGACAATGAACAAGCCTTCAGGGACGCTGTTCCCTGCTCCTCTCTGCACCCGGCTGCTCCTGATTGGAACACCGGGAGCATGGGGAGGGGTTGGCGGTTTTTCTAATTAGCAAGTTGATTAAATCTGTAATCAGGGAAGGCTTGGCAGCATTAACCATCCTGATTGGGCAGTGAGTGTTCCACGGATATTTGATATGCAGCCCCGCAAAAAAAAGTTTTCCCTGCGTCGGGTCAACTTTTTTCCCGTGCATTTAGAGACGGACAATCCGCATGTATGTGTGTGTGTCTGTTTTACATGGATAACAACTCTGTTTCTGGCCAGGCAGTCTCCTGCTTTTCCCACCACGGCTCTCGTATGTGCGTTCGTGTGCACGTGTGTCCCTTCAGAGCCCTCGACATCTGGTGTCTCCAACTGTGGGAATACCGTAATGCACACAAGCATAAGCATGTTTTTGTTTATTTTATACCGCAGGAAACATATGGCATTCTAATGAACGCAGTGCATGCAAGAGTGTGTGTCAGGAAGAGGCGAACTTGGCATGTTAACAATGCTAATGGGTGTCACTGTAGCCCATTAGCAGGGTGGGCTAATTTATCTAATTGCGTTTTTTTGTTTTTTTGTTTCTGCCGATCTAGGTCTGTGTTTTGCCTTCGTAGCCTCTTGACAAATATTTCCCAGAGCACGAGCAAGAAAAAATATATTCTATAATCAGAATATAATCCTCAAAATCTTTACACGCACCCTTTATAGTAGAAAGCAGAAAAAAATGCTTTTTTAAATGAGGATGGCTCAAGTGGATCTTCCAATGATCACATCAAACACACACCAGGCCACCGTTTCTCAATGGGCACGCGTTATTATTTGAGATCCACTTGAGCCTGTAGGGATGAGCCCGTGTGCTTCTATCCTGTCCTAGGTACCACACACCAACACTACACGAAACCCCTCAGTGTGGGAACCTTTTTTAGACCGCAATATAAAATCACAGCAGCTGACTTCTCTCACACAGCCCTCTCCACTGCGTCCACATCAAGGAGAACCCTTTTCAGCAGGACGTGCAGCAATATGGCTCAGAACGCCCCAGTATGGCGTTTCCTCCCGGAACGAAGGGAAGTGCCGATTTGGAGGAGGCAGCTGTGGCACACCAAAGACTAGAGCAGGCTTCTCTTCCTCCTGCGTCTCTGCCTCACATTTTTGGTCGCTCACGATTTCTGGTTAAAATGTTCTCACATCGCTTTGTATAAAAGGGCTCAGTGTTTCTCTCCTTTTTATCTCTCTCTCTCTCTCTCTCTCTCTCTCTCTCTCTCTCTCTCTCTCTCTCTCTCTCTCTCTCTCTCTCTCTCTCTCTCTCTCTCTCTCTCTCTCTCTCTCTCTCTCTCTCTCGTGCTTTCTGTCTGTTATCTCTCTCTTTATCTCTCTGTTTCTGTTTCTCGGTCTTTCTGACTGTCTCTGTGTCTCTGTCTTTCTCCCTGTCTCCCTGTCGCCCTGGCTTTCTGTCTGTCCCCCTGCCCGTCCCTCCCTCCGTCCCGTTCTCCCTCTGTCTGTCTGTCTGGTTCTCTGTCTGTCGGTCCGTGATTGTGGTGGGAACAGATTCCCATCTGGCCATGTACAGAACAGCGTGGCATCAGAGAGAGTTGGTATGTGTTGTTTGGAGCAGGTGTGCAATTGTGAATTATGGAGTCCGAGCTCAAAGAGCCGGCAGCCCATTGTTACTGTATGATGTATTCTTCTCCTAATCATTTTAATTCAAATACTTCAATACGGTGCCGTAGATGAGCCATTCTGTCCATAGCACTGATGAGATTTGGCTAATTCCACAGTCATCCTTTGGTCATGGCAGAGTTTACCGACACGCTACCCGACACGTCCAATTTCCATCACGTTGGATTTTTGCAGCCATTTTGAAACGACTGCCTGATTATCCTGCAATTGAGCAGGGATCCTCTGGAGAAGAACTCTGTGTTTGACCGACAGACAAACAGAAAGACTGACAGACTTGTTTTCCGGCGCATACACAATTTGAGAGAACAAATGGAAATAATTTGAAATCAAACTCACATTAAATGTATGGGCCGTGCATGAGGTGGTTAAGAGAGTCAATCTTTGTTAATGGCGTCACCTCGTTAGGAATTGTAATTGGACCTCCGCCTGCCCGGTCTGTCTGGAGTCTCAAAGTGAAACTTAGTGTCTGGAGTTTTTCAAAAGAACCCCGGACTGCGCTCTCTGACCTCTGTGGTGGCGACTCTCCTTTCCCTCTTCTCCTTCGTGACGGCCCCCCCAGTGGTCTCTGCTTGTAGACCCTCTCAGTGCTGTCTAAGTAGGCGAGTCGACGCGTCACAGCAAGGGCTCGGCGCTCACAGTACAAGCCTGTATCCAGCAGCCATTATTCTAACCCCGGTTAGTGGCGGACCATAGCTGGCCTCAGCTGCTGTTACCGTCCGTCCTCACTAATGTCTGCACTGTGTGTGTGTGTGTGTGTGTGTGTGTGTGTGTGTGTGTGTGTGTGTGTGTGTGTGTGTGTGTGTGTGTGTGTGTGTGTGTGTGTGTGTGTGTGTGTGTGTGTGTGTGTGTGTGTGCGTGCGTGCGTGCGTGCGTGCGTGCGTGCGTGCGCGCGCGAGAGACGAGAGACGAGCTGTTATACGCGTTACATGGGAGAATGCGTTCGCAGCTTGTCGTACCAGCCTGCAAATGGCGTGGAACACGACATAAACATCGTCATTAGCTAAAGGGCTGATCACGTCTCTGAGTGTATATGTGTGCATGCTTGTTTGCACGCACGCACGCACACGCACGCACGCACGCACACGCACACACCTCCCCATGTGACTCCAGGAAATTGAAGGAGACTTAGACATCAAGGTCAGCTTCCTCACACCGTTTTATGTCCATGCTTGTTATGGCCTTTTTCCTCTCCTGGTTTCCCCTCACATAGCTTCTCTCTAGCCGTTCTCTAGGAAATGAAAGCCGAGCAGGCGTTTTACAGCCGTGCAGGCTCCACATATCTTAATGTTGCTTCCTTTTTAAAACGAGGCAAAAAGAGTTCAGCCCAATAACATCTTACTTTATGTTTTCTTGCCAGTGTGAACTTGCTTGTTTTTCTTAGTTCAGAAAGGGGTTTACTTTTGCGGACTTGTGAGGAGTATTCGCCACGATGCTTACCAAATACATCCCCCCGTTTCATCTGCTTGATAAAAAAAAACAAGCAAACGTATCCCAAAAGATCATCCAGAAACGAGGTGGGCTGTCCGTCGTCCTGGCATGTAGGACAGATCCTGGTGAGGTGTGGTGTGACCCAGTCCCGCGGTCTCCGAGGGCGACACGGGAGACCTGGGGTGTACCCTCCGCCGGTATCAGGCGCAGGGTAATAGCCCTCCGCGGAGTAACACTGAACAATTCGAACCCGCCCCTATTTTGTCGAGTGGTTTAAAGTGATGGAAGACAGAAATCTGTCATTGACTTCCAAGTATTTTTATTATTGGTCATCATGAAGCATCAGAAAATGTTGTTTATTTACCAACACTACGTGGTGAAGCCATGCTTTTCTACCAAAAAACCACCATCATCACATTAATAACAGTGATATGTGCTGCTCAGCACACTGGGGGTCTCTGACCACGCGGCTCAACTCCTTAATGTATATTTTTAAACACCCCCCACCTTCTGGCGTTGCCGCGCCCGTCATCGTCATAATCGGCGTTGGCTCCGTGACCCATCGGGGCCAGCAGCTAGGGCCCCGAGCCCCCGCGAGGCCCCTCTCTCGGGCCCCTCTCTCTAAGCTCCTCACGGCGTGTAATTCCATGTTCTGCGTTTCCCCGCTGGAACGCCGTGGCGAATACATTCTCCTCGGCTGGCCCCGGCGGAGCGACGTCCCCGACCGCCGCCGCAAACAATCTGCAGGGAATGGAAAGAAGATCAGCCTCCCCTCTCCCACACACACGCACGCACACGCACGTCAGACAAATGTTGAGACACCATTTTGTGCACGCACGCACGCGCTGAAGGGGGATAAAAGCCAAAGCAGATGTGCTTGCGAACACCGTGACCAATAAAGACCCGCAGAAGCCCCGGATTCTATATGGTCGGTTCGGTATGGTTGCTTCCGTACGGTTGAGTGACATCGCGCTAAACTGTACATCCACTGACCTCGACTTAACCTGGATAACACAGGATTCTAACAGGACTCCTGTGATAACACTGTCATTGTTTGTTTGGGGTTGTGTGCGCGATGCACACGCAGTCGGAGTGGTTCAAGCCTGCATCTATATTCACGCTACAGTTGGCATCTGTCGGCCGCAACGCCTAGCCTAGCGCCTAGCCTAGCGCCTAGCCTAGCGCCTAGCCTAGCGCCTCCTGTCCTGTCAACCGGGCCCTGACCTAACCATGCGTGTGTGTGTGTGTTTTGTTTGTCTGTTTGTGTTTTTTCTCTCTGATCTCGGGGGGGGTCCAAGCGTGAAGCGGGCGGTCGGCATGTCCGGCATCCTGGGCCAGATCGGGGGCAAGAAGCAGAAGATGAGCACCCTGGAGAAGTCCAAGATGGACTGGGACACGTTCAAGTCTGAGGAGGGCATCACGGAGGAACTGGCCATCCACAACCGCGGCAAGGAAGGGTGAGGAGGCTCAATTCAAGATTTATGTAGCGCTGGAAGATCGCTCGAATTCAAACCGACATGGCGTTGTGATAGAATGCGATTTGCAAATCTCAACAGCTAAATAAAAACATTGTTTTGGTGTGTATGTGGTGATCTCCAGTTACTGACTGGAGATCAGGAACACTCGTATTTATTTTTCTTTTACATCTCAATAGTTTAATATAGATGTTATAAAATCAATTCATGCATCAATTCATCTCAACACAAAGAAAGAGCAGTTTATATGTTGACTGCTTCCAATGTTGTGTTGGTAAAGTGGTTTGGTGAGTTATACAGAACATAAGGAACTTATAAAATAAAATTTGCATACAGAATCGCAATCACAATATTGGTTGAAATAATCGCAATTAGGTTATTTCCCAAATCGTTAAGCCCTAGCTTTATGGCAGAGTCAGAGGAGGTCCGTAGTAGTCGGTGACCAAACGCACACAGAGACTTAAATAACAGTGGAACAACGATAAAGCTGATGTTTCTGTGGCTACTTATCTCCCATCTTAAATATATCCACCATAAAGCGACTTGCGCCACTGCCTCCGAAATATTTAATGTTCCCCCTAAAATGAGGGCAGCAGACGACGGAGGGGAAGTTAATTGTTCCGAATATCTCAAAGAAAAGGCCCCGGGTATTACCCGGGCTTCAGTCGTAAATCACCAATACATCTTTTTTAAATTACACACAACGTTTCCTGCCTGGGATTAATAAGGTTGATCTTGTATTTTAAATTAAACTTTTCCTCCGCCGAAACATGGATTTTCCTACCCCCCCAAAAAAAAAACCTCAATGTTGTTAAATGATTATATGCTGATTCCGGTCGTAAATATAAACTGGTTGTATGGGGAGGCTTGAGATTTAGACCAGTGTGGGTTCATTTCATCATCGTTCCCAGGTGTAAATCTTCTGGCCTTCCCTCCCATCACACTGATGATTAAATGGTCTTCACTGGTGTGTGTCTCACAAATTAATGGCTAGGTGGAACGCTCAGAGGCCCCCCCTCCATGGGTCTGCTTCTGGTGGTCAAATGGAAGAAGGACAATAAGAGGAAGAATATATTGGGAATAGCGTCTAGTCGTTCTATTACTCGACGAGAAGACGATGATGTAGAAGAGGAGGAGGAGGAGGGGGGGGAGAAGGAGGCGTGGTCCTTCATGTGATGCATCTGACCCGGATTCAATTTAAAAGTTGGAGAGAGGATCATATAAAAAGAGGGATGAAAGATGAGGGGAATGTGGAATGGTTTTGGGCGACAGATGAATATAGGAGAGGGAGAGAGAGAGAGAGAGGAAGAGTGAGATGGGAGAGAGAGAGAGGGAGAGAGGAATGGAGATGAGCGGATATGAGAAGAGGGAGGCATCATTTCACCCTCTTCTGGCGATGCTAATTAACCTTGACATCATCGTTCGGTTACCAGGGGCAACTAGGGGCCACATGACTCAGCCCACTGAATCCAATCGACAGAAGACGCGTGTGTGCGCACACACAAACACGACTCTCATCAAACAGGCACACACACACACTCATACCCATGTGTATTCGCAAATAAAATTTGACAATAAACCCACACTCCAAGTAATGCAAACACAAACACATCATCATGCGTCTTCCCCAAAGTAAACACGTTTGCATGCGCGCCGTTTCGTCAGGCCCCGGGAGCAAACTGCAGAATTCGACAGGCGACGCATCCACATTAACGATGGGTAATGCATGCAGACAAGACCCAAAGATGGGGAATGAGCCAGACGCATGCAGGCAGGCTGTCACACTGGAGTATCCACGCAGTGAGTGTGTGTGAGCCTCCACTGTCCCTCGAGTTACTCTATATGCCCATGTTTCATTTATTCCTGCAGACAGAACCCTGTGCCTTTAAAATAAATGTTTCCACGCACTAAACCCCAGTCACACTCTGTCTAACCCATTTCATTGATTTTAATTACTTGCTGGTAACACAGTGATCTTCGTCGACAAGGGTAACAACTGAGTGTAATTCTTCACAGAAAATGTGACGGTTTAATGAAATTGGCTATTGTGGTTCAGCGACAAAACTGGTAATCATTTAACAAAATGCTCACCATGTTACCATAGCCCATGGAAAGATGATTGGTTCAGCTTTCCTCCATTTTAGTTTTGTAAAGTTACTATCCTATCTGGCTGATGATCATCCACCACTAGTTACTCAATATCAGGCAGATGCGTTTCTCTGGCTATAAATAATAGCTAATCATGTCCTGAAGTGGTGGCTAATTATTTGTCTATTGTTCTCCAAAGTGATGGCTCCATAAATTATAACAATTTTAAATCACACACAAACCATAGAAAGATATGCGCCAAATTAGACGGTGGATGCATAAATAATGAAATTTGAAAATATTTGGGATTTGTAACGAGAATCTATTGAGGTGGATATTTGGATTCAACATTTCAGCCCAGTTAAAAGATCTTCCCATGCGCTAACTCTTCTCCAAAACCCACAAGGGCCATCCAATGAAGCGCTGGTGAACCAATGTTGGCCCGAGCCGAACATAATTACTGAGCCCTAAATTAGAGAGCAGCGTTGTCAATGTCAAGTTACAGGCTGGAAAGTAAAGCGAAAAAGTAAAAATTACTTCTGCCATATATCTCTGGTTTTTACTGGCTGGGACACCAGGGCTAATTTAGTCTCAACTTGGAAGTGATGTTTTTTTTTTTTTTTTTTTTTTTTTTTTTTTTAAATAAGTGCTCGTTATTCAAATGCACCTTTATCAAAATACTGAAGTATGTCAGATGGAGGGCAAAGCAGAACAAGAGCTTTTGAAAGATGCAGGACTGCTGTGAATTTAATTTATGGAGGGGAAGATGGAGTTGGTAACTAAACTACATTACATACTGCCGAGGCTGACAATGCTAGTAGCCTCTGTAGCTCTTTAACTTGTTTTCCTTTTGTGTGTGTGTGTGTGTGTGTGTGTGTGTGTGAAGGTACGTGGAGCGGAAGAACTTCCTGGAGCGCGTCGACCATCGACAGTTTGAACGCGAGAAAGAAGTTCGGCTCACTAACATGAAACGATGACTGAGAGCCTGACCGTTCACACTCACACACACATGCAAGTACGCATGCACAAACACACACATGCAAGCACACACACACACACACAATGGACTGACATGTACACACGCACACATGCATAAACACAGAAACACACAGATACACACTAAATGACAAACACAATGACACACAACAACACACACACTTACCCTTCACCAAGGGAACAGAGTAAACCAGATGTTTTGATGTCACGGTATCTCGTTCTCATTCCATCTCTGCTCTACTGTTGAAACTGTGTGTGTGTGTGTGTGTGTGTGTGTGTGGGTGCGTTTGCGTGTGCGCGTTGAAATGGCAGCCCTGGGCTCGCAATGGTCATAAAGACAGATTGCGAGATAGATTCGCCCCTCTTTATTATGGATATAAAGAGGATGTTTTTTTCCCCCTGTTATGTTTTCTGTTGTCATTCCCAGAGCCGTATTCATATCAATGCACTCTGGTTTCAGATGTTCAATAAACACAAGGTTGCTTTTAACTGCTGTTGTTTTTCTACACGGAGAATGATGAATATTCAATAACTTAAGTACAATCCAGTGTTTTTCATTGTGGCTCTGGAGCAAGCCCTGGAAGACGGACATGGCCCATAATTGCCTGGACATTTAAATTATTAATCATGAACATTATTTCGACAACGGGTCAGAAATTATAATGATCACCCTCTGTGTTAATTCACTGTCACTTAAGTGTAAGGAGATGAATGATGACGAAGGAAGTTTCAAGGTTTTCGTCTGCTCCGTGAGACTGTTCCAGAAGTCCTGACAGCAAACGCTCCATAGAACACATCGATCCTCGAAGTTAGCGCCAGCTAGCCTGGTCCTACCAGTCTATCATACGTGATCTTTTCCCTCCCTGTCCTTTTCGTGTTGTAGGGCTGGCTCTCGCTAGGCTAACAAGGAGCAAGAGCTACACAAACAAACATTGACTTAAGCCGTTCTGAGAAGAATTAAGTATAGTACTGTATCAAGGGTTATGTCATGTAAAGACATTTGTCAACAGCAATATTCAATAGTTGACTTAGAAAAGATTGTCCCCTGGTTTAAATTGAGACATAACGGTAGAACCAAACACTTGTCTTGAAGAAAGAGGGAGCCTTTAGAGTAGCAGGATCCTCATTGTCAATACATGGGGAAAACCATACTAATTTGAAAAGGACTAAACAGGCTTCAGAAACTCATAGAAGAGGCTATGCTTGCCCAAGTGTTTATTTTTGTCTATTTGTCAGATAAAACCTGAAAGTCAGAGATTCTTAGTCGCCTCTATGATGTCGATGGGATGATTGATATAATGATTAATTGGCCTCACTAAGGTCTAACGGTGCTGAGATGGTGCAGTCACTAGCATCTGCATAACCAAGTACTTTGGCAACATCACAAGCCCGACTTAAAAGCAACAACTTGGATATAAAATTTAACTGCGATGGGATTGGTATGTAGTAACTCATGGTGGTCACAGAGAGGAGAGATTCAGCTGAAGCATTTTTAAAATATGCAGGAACGGAGCCAGGAGTGATTAAGAATTGATAAAATGCTCTTTCAGTAGTCTAGTCAGGACTTCATCCAAGGAGCCAGAGAGATGTTCAAGTACCCAACAGTTTCCGTTAGTGAGCGAAGTGAAACTACTTTAAATTATATAAATTATACAAGCCACCCTGGTTTGAGGTTGTATGCCCTCTAGTTCATTATCCCTGTGATTCGTTTCATTAGCCTGGCTATTGCCAGACCAAGCTCAAACGTAGATTGCACGTTGGTCTGGGGAAGCTGCACAAGAGGCCTGATCAATGGGCCTAATTCAAACGACTCTGTACGCAATTGGCTGCTTGCCGTCGCCTCCCTGTCGCCATTGTGTTAAACCAGCCAATAGCGCGCCAGGGGGAAAAGCCAGCTTGTTGATTGGCTCCCGCAAAAGCGTATCGAAACTAGAAAGAAATGTATTGCTCTTCTCCAGACCCTTCTGCCGGGCGAACTCAAATCACAGACAGAATGGGGGGGGCTACCCAGTCTACCGTTTTATGTGAAAAGGGGGCAATCATCAACTGCTTTTCAGTACATTTACACACTAGGCACAGGTATTCCTGTACTCCTTCAGCTGTTTATTAATCCATATTATTTTTGATAGTGTCACAAAGATCGATTGGCTAAAGCAATACCTTCAACACAACAACACTCTGCAAAACTGGAAAAGTAGAGTCTCCAGGTGGTGACGGTCTACAGAGTATGGTTTGGAAGGGTTTCCCAAGCTCCTCTCTCTCCAGTACCCCCCACAGCACGCCCCTCTGTTGGGCTCTGGTACCCCTTCATCGCCACCAAACCACACATTTCCCTGTTGAAAAATGTCACCAAACACAAGTTTCCCTTTAAACTAATATTATACTACTATGCTTTCAAGCACCTTTTTTTGGTGCTTGAAATGACATTGAAATGATATTATACTCCTATTCCTGGTCTTAACATTGTTGATGAGCAACAATTAACATCCTGATGCTGCGAAAAATATATATTGTCTAACAAATTGTTGAAGGCATTCTGAAGCTAAATCTAAATCTATCTAAGTACCCCCTGGAACCTGCCCGCGTGCCCCCACGCCCCTGGTGACCTCGGCTTGGGAGCCATCTGATGAAGGCCACGGCCCAAACCGCTCAGAGCCGGGGACCTGCTCTCATGTTTGATGGCTTAAGGGATTAACCCTTTACATCGGGGCGGGGGGGGCGCGTCGGCTCCGGTTCGGACTTTGATGCTCTCTGATGTTTCTGACAGGCTGCAGGCTCCCAGGACATGCTGACACATGCCCCTTTCACACCGCCGCAAAATCGGGGCCGGTTCCGGGCCAGTTCGGAGCTAGGGCCAGGGCTTTGGTTTCACACCGCCAAAGAACCGGCTCCGGCCCCTAAAAATCGGTTCAACTCTGGCCCCACTTTAGAGCTGGGCTAGAACGAGAACCGCTTTTACGCAGGGGGCAGGGGGCGGAGTTATCCGTACCTTCATAAACACGAAGACCAACGAAGACCGGCATTTTTTAAAACACCGAAGTAAACAATGGACGTGAATCCGTGTATGGTTCTTTTTTGTTTTTTTCTGATTTTGTTTTAAATCGGAATATTCAAAGAACGACAACGCGCCAACGCAGCTAGATGAGTCCATGTCCATGCAAGTGAACGGAGCGTTCCCTCTTCGTCATAACTATCAAACCAAACATCCTTCACATTCACCGAGCGAACATTATGAAAGTAAAATGCACATTTCTCGCTAAAAATGTTTCCTTAAACGCATTTAATGGCGTAACTATGTTGTAACTAAGATGTCGGACGTATGCTTCTGTCCAAGCTCACTAGCGGAGACGTTTGCA
Organism: Gadus morhua; assembly: GCF_902167405.1. Classification (NCBI taxonomy): domain Eukaryota; kingdom Metazoa; phylum Chordata; class Actinopteri; order Gadiformes; family Gadidae; genus Gadus; species Gadus morhua. The sequence goes on along the minus strand of NC_044056.1, from coordinate 3,964,680 downwards.
GTGACGTCATGACGTTGCTCACGCCGGCTCCGTGGCTGGCTCTCGCCGGTGTGAAACCAACCGGTTCTTAACTTGGGTAAGGCTGGAACCAGTTTGGAACTGGCCCTAGCACCAGCCCGGAACTGGCTCTCGGTTCTTTTTGGTGTGAAAGCGGCAACAGACCCACACAGGGCTGAGTGTGTGTGTGTTAGTGTGTGTGTGTGTGTGTGTGTGTGTGTGTGTGTGTGTGTGTGTGTGTGTGTGTGTGTGTGTTAGTGTGCGTGTGTGTGTGTGTGTGTGTGTGTGTGTGTGTTAGTGTGTGTGTGTGTGTGTGTGTGTGTGTGTGTGTGTGTGTGTCTGTGTTTGTCTGTGTCTGTGTGTGTGTGTGTGTGTGTGTGCATGCGCACATGTGTGTATTTCAAATTAAACTGCATGTCTATTATGAGTTAGTGTACATGGGTCTATCGGTTGGGATCCGGTCCGAGTTGGCCCGTATGTTTTATGCGTTTTACATGCCTTTGTGTTTGAGTTATTAGGCTACATGAACCTGCGAGGTGTGTGGTCTGGAATAAATGCTGACTTTTGTGCTGTGTGTGTGTGTGTGTGTGTGTGTGTGTGTGTGTGTGTGTGTGTGTGTGTGTGTGTGTGTGTGTGTGTATGGGGGGGGGGGGTTAAACAATTGGCGGTTCATCAAACACAGCAGGGGGCTTGGCAGCCTGCATACCAACACACCCACCACACACACATACTACATATACACATACGTGAGCACACACACACACACACACACACACACACACACACACACACACACACACACACACACACACACACACACACGCACCGAGGGTTGTGTTGGGTAAGAGTAGACATAGATAGTCCAATGGAGTCGGCTGTTTGCGTTGTTGTACACATAGATGTTGAATTATTTATTCAGGTAATTTAGAATATAATTTTATTTTCAAGCAGTTGGATGAATAATGCATTTGTGTGTGTGTGTGTGTGTGTGTGTGTGTGTGTGTGTGTGTGTGTGTGTGTGTGTGTGTGTGTGTGTGCGCGTGTGTGCATGTAAACAGTTTAAGATCCACATCATTATTCTCCTGACCTAGCCTGTAGGTTAATGCCCATTCTTCATAATCGATGCTCAATATTGAAATAGCAGAGAGGCGGCTAATAAATATGAACATTAGAAGGACGGGCAGGGCTCGTTCATAATACATCTGTGGGGGTCGATAGGGTCGACGATAACTGACTTTGATTTAAAATCTCTGCAATCGTTTGGTGTAAATCGCATAGGCCAGAGATGGTGGGAGGGGTGGGGGGAGACTGCTTCCCCTTTAAACACAGACTTGTCGACGCTATTAGAGCTACAGCATGCTGAAGCTGCCAGCGGTGGTTGTGATCTCACGTTCAGCGACGTGCACGGTCCACCGTACCGTAAAGGCTCTAGCTTCGACATCACCCAGGCGGCTAACCCGCAGGTTCAGCCCTCCAAGCTCTGTCGGTGCAACAATAATACCACCTTGATCATCCCGATCATCCGCTGCCGTGCTGTTCGTTCACGGATTTCGATGTTCGACTTCCTGATGCGGATTCGTCACGGAAGAGGCTGATCATCTGGAAGGAGGAAAACGGGAGAAGAGAGGGAGGGAAATAAGGAGAGGAGGGACGTTGCTGGCTGCTGGACATTAGGGTTTGCTGGGCCACTGGCGCTGTGCGGTGTTGCCCGTGCACTTATTTCTGACTGAACTATTTTTTTTGTGGTTTCTTTCACGCAAATGCTTGCATATTTCAAAGTGAATACTTTAAAACGTACCCCCGACCGAGACACGTCGCCTTCCAGGATAGTTTGTCATGCGATGGACCGAGGACTGACACTTCTAGGGTCGTGAATATATGTTCTCCTCCTCGGGGAAGTAGAGATTCCAGAGCTGCTGCCTGGGCGCACCGCGGCGGTGAGAGATTTCCACACAGAGCCAGGAGAGGGACTGCCCTGAAACATGTCTCTTCCCGTGAGTACCTTCATTACGTGTAGCCGTAGGATACCAAATGTAATGGGAAATAGTTATTGCAAATAACTATTGATAGTTGTTTTAATTGAAAGTGTATGCTCCCGGATTTCGCTGGGCGCTCTGGGCTGCAAGGAATGCCCATGGGTCGGACGCTGTTGAAGGCGATATGGAATACTTTTGAAATGTCGCCATCATACAGCATATGTGTCTATTTATACAGTTCAGGCATGTCTTAATTGAATGTACCTTTGGAGATATGGAAAAGTATGGATTTAGCAACTCTTCCTGTGTCACTAATTGTGGGTGCGAACTGCGAAGAGGACCCTCTTCACGTTGGTCTGGTGGTCGGGGGGGGGGTGACAGCTGATGTCGAGGCCAACATGATCGTTCTGGTGTTTCCTAAACAGACACATTCTTAAGCCCCCTCTCAACGCGTCTCTACAACCTGACATTTCAAACACGAAGCCAGAGATCTTGACTTGGCTTGCCTTGTAGTGCCTTTTGGATCCCATTCCACAGTGGGTCACGGCCACGCACGCACACACGCACGCACCTACGCACGTGCGCGCACACACACACACACACACACACACACACACACACACACACACACACACACACACACACACACACACACACACACACACACACACACACACACACACACACACACACACACGGCTGCATGTATGTTGGCTGTTTGTCAAAAGTGCTTGACCCCGTGCGCGCATCCTGTTGTTTAATATCCGCATGCGTGGGCGTATCGTACGCGCGTATGGCGAGTGGCAGCGTCCAGGTCTAAACTCGTCCTGGCAGTGCCTACGGTGTCTCGCCTTGTCTTGTTCGCCTACTGCTGCTATCCTGCTATACCGTCCCTGAAACTACGCTATGGTTATCCGGGTCTGGAGGTTCTGCGTTGAAACATTCACCTGTATGCTAATGCAGACAGTATGGTTCCTAATCCCTTATCAAGGCGCGTCTTCCGGCCACATTTTTGGATGACGCGCAAATTCACAAGTTCTTCTCGCATTAAACGAACTAAGTTTGGTCATTTGTTGGTTATTACCTCACATGTGCATTCTTGTAAACATGTGGCATCAACATGTTGACATGAATAAATATGTCTCATTTTGGATACGAAGGAGATTTGTCTTCATGCATACATACGTACATATACACCATAGTACTATACATGCACTGGGTGCTGCGTTCCTGAAACCTATTGTATGCATCAGTAAACAGTTTGCTGTTCAGCATTTTGACGACTCCTATCAGTCACCTCTGTGGGCCACACTAGAACGCGCACGTGCAGCGTGCACTGCACTGCCCTCCTCCCTGTGATGCATGGAGATAATATGAATTTTGTTGGTTATTGTAACAAAAAATCCCTATGGGCCTTGTTCACCTGGCGGCCATCTTGGTTGTGTGTTGGTTCTGTACGCTAGCTGGTTGAGGGTGAACCGCACTCGGCATTCAGTTCACTCACCCAGGTAGTGTTTAGAACCAAGATGGCCCCTAGGTGAATATGGCCCATTGCGTCCAAGTGAAGGGTGGGTAATTACGGAACAGTAGGAACTTGTAGCAATGGTTAAAAGACCGGTAAGAAGAGTAAGTATGCATCTGCAGCTGGCCCATATAACTATTCTACAGCAGACTGCTGGAGGTTCACCTTGAGAGGCTGTGTGTTTGTGTGTGTGTGTGTGTGTGTGTGTGTGTGTGTGTGTGTGTGTGTGTGTGTGTGTGTGTGTGTGTGTGTGTGTGTGTGTGTGTGTGTGTGTGTGTGTGTGTGTGTGTCCAGTTCTGATCTGCTAATCTTGGCACACACACACACACACCAGGGGCCTGCTGCTAGCAGCTATTTGGAGAGACAGGCTGCAGCTTGAGAACGTGTGTGTGTGTGTGTGTAAGTGTGTGTATGTATGTGTCAATGTGTGAGTGTATATGTGTGTGTGTGTGTGCTTGAACGTGTGCGTGTGACGCAGAATTGGGGCCGCAAGAGATGGAGCTACACAGGCAGAGTCTGCTACGAAGACTGGAAGCATGCACAGACACACACATACACATACAGAGAAGCACAAACACGCACACACACAGATGCAAATACATACACACACACACACACCCGCTCACACACACACACACACACACACACACACACGCACACACACACGCACACACACACGCACACACACACGCACACACACACGCACACTAATACACACTCACACTCACTCAAACACACTAATACACACACACACACACACACACACACACACACACACACACACACACACACACACACACACACACACACTCAAACACACTAATACACAAGCAAAAGCACATACACATTCCTACACAAGTAAAAGCACACAAATGTGTGTGTGTGTTTGTGTGTCTCCCGGCCTTGCAACCTTTCATAGCATGTGACAGAGTGAGAGAGGCGCGCGCGAGAAGCCAGAGAACCACTGAAGCGCGGCGTCTTCTTCCGCCGTGTCTGGTGGCTCCTCTTCTTCCGTGACAGACACAGAGGACAGGGTCCGGGGGGGGGCCAGCCGCCTCTGCCCCCGTGGATGTGGGGAAGAAGGTTGGCAGAGGGTTTCCCCCCAGGGCCCCCCTCGCTGGCGTCCCAGGACAGACTCTGTCACAACCCCGTGTCTTCATTCAGAAACAGCATGGACCCCGTGTCACCGGGGCCTGGGGTCACCGTTTCCAGCTGTCTTCTAAAGGGCTCGTCCTGCTGTTTCCCTGGTGAACGTGGGCCGCTGATGAAGGGGGAACACAGTCCGGATGTCGCTTCTAACACTGGTGCACGATGTCGTCGTTTAGCAGACAGCTGTAACCAAAGCCACGACCGGTGAATTCAGAGAGGCTGACATCTTATTAAGGAGCAAGTAGGGGATGGACATGTTGTTCTAGGGATCCTATACTCTTAGACTGCCGACACTTGATATCAAACCCTGAACCTTTCCGGACACCTTAGTGACTAATCCATCCTGATCTTACCTGAAACCCTCTCATTCTGGTGATGATAAAGTGTTGTTCTTGTTGTTTATCTGATCTCCTATCTTAAATGTGTGCTGAGTGCTGAGGTTTATAGACGGAGTCAGTCCCATGAAATCAGATCTACGACCTCCTGGGGAGTCACAAGATAATTACACCTGCTGACGCACGCTCGCACACACATAGACACGCACGCATGCACGCACGCACGCACGCACGCACGCACGCACTGACACAAACAAACACACACACAAGCACACACACACGCACAAAGAGACACTGACACACACACGCGCGCACACACACACACACACACACACACACACACACACACACACACACACACACACACACACACACACACACACACACACACACACACACACACACACACACACTTGAGGTGTTGATGGAGACAGTTCTTTTTATGTGGAAAAAACATCCTGAGGCACTGAGTTTAGGTGTGTGTGTGTTGGGGGGGGGGATGTTTCTGTGTGTGTCTATATATATATTGTGTGTGTGTGTACTCTCTAGTAAGAACTTGTAACATAGTGTGTATGCCATATACTTTTACGTCTGTGGTTTATTAAAAGACATCCCTCCCTGTCCTTGATTGTCGTCATCAACATGTGAATGCTTTGTAACAATATGACCAGCAGCCATTGATCTGCATCATCTGCCGCCGTTGGCATGACGACGACAACAACTGGCTATAGCTCCCCTTATCGTTTCATGAAGACCGCCTCTCACATGTCACTCCCGTTAACACGACATAAACACACGCACACACACACACACACACACACACTAGGGCTGCTCGATTATGGAAAAAATCATAATCGCGATTATTTTGGTCAATATTGAAATCAGGATTATTCAAATGATTATTTTTGAGTTTGAAAACATGATGTATTTATTCAGCATGTCTCTCCCAAAACACTTAGCAACTGAGAACTTTGAAATTTCGCTTTAGGTTAAAATCTAAAATAATGTACAGATATGTATCCAGCTGTTCTAAAAATAAATACAAAATAATAATAATCGAAAACTCGATTATATTAGTTTTGTGATAATTTGACGCTAAAATCGAAATTCATTCAATCGCCCAGCCCTAATACACACACACACACTCACGCATACATAAGCGCACGCAAACACATACACAAAGATATTTGCCCACAAAGAAACAAACACAGGGACACAGACACACATATTCTTTACATACATACATACACATGCACGCGCAATACACACACACACACACACACACAGATGCACGCAAGCAGCTACGCAGAAACCAAATACACAAGGACACAAATACGCATACACGCTCAAAAACAAGCAAAGTGTTTCCATTATGTAGGTATCAATGAAATTATTCCTAGAAACGGCAATGGGCCAGCTTCACCATGCGTCAAAGAAGCTGGTTAATGTTTAACCAAATGCAGATTATCAGTGTGAAAGGATAAATAGATGACGTGGGTTTCAAACCGTCAAAACAATTTCCCTGCCTGCCTGCTGGCATAGATCAATATTAGCTTGGTAACATTTAAGATAAATACACGATTATATGACAACCTATGGACGTCCTTTCTGGCCATCTGCATGAAATGAATAAATCGGTCACACAAAATAACCTCATAGATTGACATTTTGTTGTAAATCACAGCGATGACAAGTAATGTGCATTAATGTGAGGCTTCTCTGAAATCCCAAAACGTGTTCTTGAAATCATGGGCAACTTTTCATACTTTCATGATAACCTTCATAAGTTATTTTCGATGAACACGTCTATTAAGCGTAATGTGTTTGCTTGATGGTGTCACCTCGGCAGGTCGCGGTCATTCATTCTCATGGCGGGGAGCCCAGATTCTTTCCCTGGCCGGCTGCATTCAATGTCAGGCAAGGAGTGGAAGTGTCCATTCCAGATGAACTCTCTTTGGGACGGGGACCGGACGGGCGTCTTAACTTTCACTGGGCTCCTCGCTCACAGCATCCTCAGCATCAGCACCAACAGCGTCCATGACAGTTTTAGGCCAGGAACCAAAAATAGGTCAACCTTATCTCCTACGTTTGACGTTGCATGATGAGTCATCCTTCCATAGAGAGTGACACTGATTATTTAAAGATGGCAGTGGCACCGTTTGGATCGGTTTGGAAGAACAAACCTAGTGGAACATTTTGAGGCTAGCCTCTTCCCGACATTTGATGTAACTGGGCAACTTAGCCTCCGATTGGTCGGCCTGGATCTTGGCAGATGGCCTATTTTGTCTGCATTTTATTGCATATTCCGAACTGTAGAGAATATGAAACATGGATGTGTTCCCATGCCAGCTTCTTCACATCAACCCCTGGGCCATACCCACAGAAACGGAATAAAATATTTTGGTCATCATTTAAACATTCTGTTTAAAACCACGTTGTCTATGCGTCTGCAAGGAACGTTGGTCCTCTCCTTTAACAAACTTTGTTACTAACTAATTCAGTTAAAAACGTGTCTTTCTGAGACCTGTCTGGATGATAGCCTGATTGACAAAACGTTGACGTCTGGTTCAGCTGTGTAGCTTCACCTCATGCATAAATGGATCAGTTTTAAATTCAAACATGCATACATTAATGCAAACACAACGCTTTAATGTTTAATGGGGACGATAATGTTGAAGCATGCATGCATGCTTGAATACATGCGTGTTTGAGTGTGAAGTGTGTGTCTGTGTCTCATGTGTGTGTGTATCTGTGTGCGTGTGTGTGTGAATCTGTTTGTGTGGGTTTGTGTGTGTTAGATTGTGTGTTTGGGTGTGTCTTTGTGTGTGTGTGTGTCTGTGTGTGTGTGTGTGTGTGTGTGTGTGTGTGTGTGTGTGTGTGTGTGTGTATGTGCACTGGTTTCATCGTTTTCTCCTGCAGTCGAGCATGAATTCCGCCACAAATGTCATATTTTATGAATGCAAGCGAAGCATTTATTCATAAATAGATTAGATGATATGAGGGTTATGGTCTGGGTGATACCCAATCAAATATCAATATTATAGTTCAGTCAAATCAGTCAATATTGATAGTATGACAACATTTTGCTCTTTAGCATTAATTAGCATATCAATCACAGAGATTCAATTGAAAATATGTCAATGTGTATAATAGTAATGTGAATACGAAAACCTGAGGTAGAAGCATTCAGTTTTTAGCAGTTCACTCTGGCAGGAACAGCCGGGAATAACATTAATGTTATGAATTAATCTATGCAACCACTTCATCACGTTGTTTTTATGAATTAATCTATTCATTCATAACACCTTTATCACAATATTGCTGTTTATGAATCAATGCAACAGCTTAATCTCGATTGAGTTAATTACAATTCAATACATTGATATTACAATATTGTTTTTTGTTAATCTACACTACAGATTTATCAAAATATTGTTCTTTATGAATCTATACAACATCTTTATCACAATACTGCTAAAATTGAACCCGTACAACAGCTATATCACTGTTTTGTTCTTTATGAATCATGCAACATCGATGCATAACCAATAACCATCTAGTCTCATACCTTATACATGAGACCTATCTTATAAAATGTATGTCCATACTGTGTGTGTGTGTGTGTGTGTGTGTGTGTGTGTGTGTGTGTGTGTGTGTGTGTGTGTGTGTGTGTGTGTGTGTGTGTGCAGCCCTGTGTCTAAACCAACTCTTTATCTCATTGTTGTTTTTTGATCTACTCTCCCCTAATCATACTTATCCATCTATCCATCCATCTCTAGATCCATACATTTTTCTCTTAACTTCATCTTCTCCAGTGATCATCTTCTTTCATACATAGATATAGATCAGAATATATGAGGTGTTTTTTTCCCTGACTCTCTCTTTCTTTATCTCTCCATCTTTCCTAGAGGTTTCACATAATTTCTCTCTCTCCCTCTCTCTCTTTCTTTCTCTCTTTCATTCTCTCTCTCTCTCTCTCTCTCTCTCTCTCTCTCTCTCTCTCTCTCTCTCTCTCTCTCTCAGCCCCTACACACACACACACACACACACACACACACACACACACACACACACACACACACACACACACACACACACACACACACACACACACACACACACACACACACAGATAGGTGGGTTTCCTAGGGCTGTGAGGAGCCTGCACAGTACACCAATCGTTCACCAGTGACATTTAGAACCTGTGTGTGTGTGTGTGTGTGTGTGTGTGTGTGTGTGTGTGTGTGTGTGTGGAGTAGGATAACGGTTCTAGCCTTTTCACTTCCATATTAATCATCACTGCTTAGAAATAGATGGCCCCTCCTTTTACACACACACACACACACACACACACACACACACACACACACACACACACACACACACACACACACACACACACACACACACACACACACACACACACACACACACGCACATGCATCAAGCATCTCCATTTCTCCTGACTCCTGAATGTTCTCAGCATGGGGTTGCTAGGGGCAACAGGAAGTCCACTCCATTTGCCAGTCTTACTGGGAAACGTGTGTGTATGTGCGTGTGTGTCTGCATACATATTAGGATGTGTGATCTGATGTCGGCTGTGCCGTTTCGTGTGTGTTTGCTCACGTCTGTCTACAGCAGCGTGAGGGTATGGAAGCCTGAGCCAGGTAAACCCCTGCCCGCTGTAGTTTGGTGGTCCAGCGTTTATTTAGGCTCTGACTTTACCGCCTTGTTTTGTGTATACATAAAAAATATTTATATATACATGTAGATATGGGACAAGCACCCGCGGTAAACCGATCCGTGTTTATGGGCCCTGAGAGAGAGAGAGAGAGAGAGAGAGAGAGAGAGAGAGAGAGAGAGAGAGAGAGAGAGAGAGAGAGAGAGAGAGAGAGAGAGAGAGAGAGAGAGAGAGAGAGAGAGAGAGAGAGAGAGAGAGAGAGAGAGAGAGAGAGAGAGAGAGAGTCACCCAGAGGCCAGATCTTCCCTCCTGATGTGCTATCAGTAGATTCCAATCCCTTTGCTGCTTCTGTGGTAGCTTCCCATCTTTCTTCCTCTCTCTTCCCATCCTCTTGCTGTCTCTCCCTCCCACTTCCTCCTGCTCCTTGGCTCTGCTCTCTCTCTCTCTCTCTCTCTCTCTCTCTCTCTCTCTCTCTCTCTCTCTCTCTCTCTCTCTCTCTCTCTCTCTCTCTCTCTCTCTCTCTCTCTCTCTCTCTCTCTCTCTCTCCTCCATCTCTCTCTCTCTCCCCCTCTCTCTCTCTCTCTCTCTCTCTCTCTCTCTCTCTCTCTCTCTCTCTCTCTCTCTCTCTCTCTCTCTCTCTCTCTCTCTCTTTCTCCCTCCAACTCCTCATCCCTGACTCCTCAAGATTATCTCTCTCTCTCTCTTTACACACACACACACACACACACACACACACACACACACACACACACACACACACACACACACACACACACACACACACACACACACACACACACACACACACACCCAGCTGTGATCTGGCCGGCCTGTGTCCTGCACTACTGCAGTAACACCCAAGAACACCACATTTATCACACAACCATTCTTTGTCGGAATCACATCGCTCTGAACATTAATATTCATAACATCAACAGCCCAAACATGTGCACACACACACTCAGTGCATGTGTGTTTAGCAATTAGAAGGATCCATCGATCATTGGATTACATCACAGTCATCTTGGTTTCTTCCCCTGTTATCAGAGTGTCAACAGTTTAGCTTAGCGTAGCACAGGTAGCCTTGGACTGCACGACAAGAAGCCTTGTCCCCCGGTCCTGATTGATCTGATAACAGGCATCTTATTGACAATGTTGGAGTCTAATGTTATCAATAACGTCAAAGAGAGAAGCTCAAGTCATTGAGCAATACTTCTTGAGGTACAGCAACATAGTCAAAAAGGGGTGTAATCCGTAAAAATGCTTTGCAGGGGATCGTTCTCGACAAGTCGGTCAACTACGTAGAAATCCATTTATAAAAGTGATGTAAAATACCTTTCAAATGTAAAGGAAAATATTAAAGAGAGCGTTAAGCAACAAGGTAAACCATCAACATCAGCTAGACAATAAAGCTATAAGCATTTATACGTGTTATACGAGTACAATAGCACCGGTTCAGAAATATAGGATCTAGATAAAACCCTGACACACAGCTTATAGAGAGACCGACAAAATTAGGTCATTATGTTAGATTGTGCTTCTTTGGCAGTGTTATCTTCCTGATACGTGCGTACTGGTGTGTGTTGACAGGACACTGCGTTCTCATGCTTGGCAACAGCATAGCTCTGTATTAATAGTATACTATAGATAAAGGCATTTTGGGTCAGATATTATGGTTCACAGACGTTTATGGTATTTACAAATCATGGAAATGAGAACTAGACAGAGAGAAGGGGTGGGAATTCATTAATTTGCAAGGCAAACTCATAATGATGTCAGGAGGGTAACTCTGTTCCCTCTGTTTATGTTAATATGTTGGGATGTGATTTCTATATTATGTCGGTGTTATCATATTTTTTTTCTCTCAAAGCGATAGAGAGTGAAAGGCAACAACTTATTATGTGTGTGTATGTCTGTCTCTATGGGCATGTGTGTGTGTGTGTGTGTGTGTGTGTGTGTGTGTGTGTGTGTGTGTGTGTGTGTGTGTGTGTGTGTGTGTGTGTGTGTGTGTGTGTGTGTGTGTGTGTGTGTGTGTGTGCGCGCGCGTGTGTGTACATACATACTGGTGTTCACACCTACTAAGTACACTCCTGTACTTAGTATATACATTATTATACATACTTTTCACTGGGCATTTAGGGCCGAGACTGTTCGTGCAATTCGTGCGCGGCAACGTGCGCGGTAACGTGCACGAGCAATCGGGGAAGGGAGCTCCAGAGGGTGAAATCAGTGTGTGAACATTCTCTAATCCGAGTCAAAGGCGTGTCCTTCCGGTTTGTGGGTGTGTGTGTGTTTGTGTGTGTGCGTTCATGCATGTGTGCGTGTGTGTGTGTGTGTGCGTGTGTGTAGTTTCTCCTTCCACTGTGTGTGAAGGTTACAGGTGATGTTGAAATTAACATTTACCAATCCGGAACTTCTTCATACATAATGGATTAGTTTGTGTGTGTGTGTGTGTGTGTGTGTGTGTGTGTGTGTGTGTGTGTGTGTGTGTGTGTGTGTGTGTGTGTGTGTGTGTGTGTGTGTGTGTGTGTGTGTGTGTGTGTGTGTGTGTGTGTGTGTGTGTGTGTCTCTGTGTGTGTGTGGGTGTGTGTGTGCGTGTAATTAGACATAAATGCTGTTTAAATTATATTTTGCCATGGACTCTCTTGATTGATGGATTAATGCAGCTCTCTGCACCCTCTTTGATGTGCGCGTGTGCGTGTGTCTGTCTGTCTGTGCGTGTGTGTGGAGTACATCATGTTAATTGAAATGGCTCACAATGACAATCTCTCTTGCATTAGGCAACACTCACTTCATGGGTAAATACATTAGGTAGAGTGTGTGTGTGTGTGTGTGTGTGTGTGTGTGTGTGTGTGTGTGTGTGTGTGTGTGTGTGTGTGTGTGTGTGTGTGTGTGTGTGTGTGTGTGTGTGTGTCCCCATGTCTGTGGTTTATGTCTCTCTTCCCTCTCTCTCTCTTTGACCAAAGCCCCCCCTTGCCCTCATACCCCCCCCCCCCCCCCGCTCCTCCTGCTTTATTACACCTGACTGCATGTGTGCGTGCATGTGTGGTTGTGTGCACGTGTGTGTGTGTGTGAGAGTGTGTGCATGTGCACGTGCGCATTTGGTAGAAACTGATGCTCAGCCAAAAATGGCCGAGATAACAAGCCTCAATTGTGCTGCAGAGAGAGAGAGAGAGAGAGAGAGAGAGAGAGAGAGAGAGAGAGAGAGAGAGAGAGAGAGAGAGAGAGAGAGAGAGAGAGAGAGAGAGAGAGAGAGAGAGAGAGAGAGAGAGAGAGAGAGAGAGAGAGAGAGAGAGAGAGAGAGAGAGAGAGAGAGAGAGAGAGAGAGAGAGAGGCGATGATGTGAAAGGAGTGATATCAGTGTGGCGGGACGAGAACAAAGAGGGAGGGAAAGCGAGTTATTGTGCCATTTTCTTCAATTCTTTCCCGCCCATTATTTCCCTTAAGATGTTCTAGATGTGATCTTCCTTCCTGGCTAGAGCTAGCTTTTAAATTATTACCTCCTGATCCACGATCTTGGACCTCCAAATGGGCCTATAGCCGCCATCCTAGCTCTAAAGGCGAGTTGGGTGGGGGAGAAGCTGAATGCAGAATTCATTCGACCGATAGTTCCCCCGTCCAGCCCATGTTTAGGAACCAAGATGGGTGCTATAGGTGAACGCTGGATCTCACCTCTACCTGTTATCAGGATTGGCTTCTTGCAACAGAGTTTGGGGATTAATATGAATGTGGATTACCTTGCCACGAGAACGATGATATGAGGGCTCTGGTTCGTCACAATAACGTGATGATTATAATATAAACACTTATTTTGAGGCTTTCCATGAAGGATTCAATGATCCCAAACTGAAGCCTCCTGCTTTCGGCCTGTTTAGATTACAATCAGTCCACATCTTTAACACAGATAAAAGATTTTCCTCTGAAGCCCAAAGCACACGGCTGGACGGGACAGACTAAAAACCTTTAGTTTATTTATTTCCGGGTCTTAAATAGACTCAGGTCCTATTTGATGTGAGGGGAAAAAAATACAGCCACCCCACATTCAAAACCCATGTGATTTTCTTCGTCAAAACAATATACTAATAATTGTTATGCGTCGCACTACAAATATGAGGTGAATCTCATGCTCTGCATGCTTTGGGCTTTTGGAATATATTTAGAATACACATGGCAGCCTTCTCCTCCGCTCCCCACGAATACCACTTGATATTTTTCATTTATTTATTCTATTTCTGTCAAATTGGTTATACTAGC